>NC_134595.1:44057954-44285454 GCF_037038515.1 Microtus pennsylvanicus
GTTGATGCACAGTGGAAATCTCCTCAGCTCCATGGAGGGGTCCCTGGAGAGGGTCTGGCACATAGGTGACATTCAATATCAATTGAAAACACAACAGAGAAGAAGAAACAGCCTAACTATCACTCCACTCACCTGTGAAATCAGCCTGGTCACAGAGAGCTGAGAGGACTTACATCTGACTATGGTGCTTAGATTAGAGGCTAGGCTTATTAGAAGAAGAAGAAGAAGAAGAAGAAGAAGAAGAAGAAGAAGAAGAAGAAGAAGAAGAAGAAGAAGAAGAAGAAGAAGAAGAAGAAGAAGAAGAGGAGGAGGCAAGATTGTATCTATAATAAGGACATGGAAAGCTAAAAAAGTTATATATTATTGATATTTATGTCTTCAAAATGCTGTAATTAGGTAGCAATCTAATTAAACTCAACGCTGGCCCACTAAAATATGTACATGGATATAAGAATTTTATTTCTTGTATAGAGAGACACAAGTTACCAATGTAGCTCAGGTACACCATACTTCGTGTTTAGTAATTATCTGACGTAAGTTTGTTTACTTAGTTCTTTCCTGCAGGCTATCGAGTGTTTCTGTATAGTAAGATGACCTCTGTAGTGCTCACCCACAACCCCATGCTCTTTAACTGGAGGCATTTTTTCCTCCAATTATAATACAAGGAAGTGCAAAGTCAACCATTTCATGTCTCTGTCCCGAAAAGGAAACCATTCACTTTCAATGTCATGGTCTGGACAGACCAAATTATCCATTGTAAGTACCCTAGCTTTCTACCAAGCAATAGGAATGAATGAATTGCTTTTTTGATGGATTGTGTAAGAAGAAAAGCTTGCCTGCTCCAGGAATAGCCACCTCTTGGAGAAGTGGCAGCAGCTGTGGGTGGCTCTCAATGACTTGGCTCGGAAGTTGGTTTGAGGGCCAGTTTAGCTCCTGAAGGGGACACCCGAGTGGGTGGTACGGGCTGTAATTTGTTGCTGCCTGGTACGGATATGAGTCAAGTTCCTTGGAAGTCGTAACCCTACTTAATTTACCTGTCAAACTGCCTGATGGATATTCCCGTGGAGTTTTAAAATAGAAAATGATGCTTCCCAGGCTATGAAGTCTTCCCCTTCACAGAGAGCGTATCCATTACCCACCCAAACTGATACTGATACTGCTAATTCAGGGCTCTTCTGTCCCACCCAGGTTAGCTCTCTCTCTCTCTCTCTCTCTCTCTCTCTCTCTCTCTCTCTCTCTCTCTCTCTCTCCAAAGGGATTATTTGGAAAGGAAGTTAAAAAGTTGTTTATCTTCTGGTAAGTTTTATTTTTAATAGACAGCTCAAAGGAGCCCATCAACAGTGGCCACTGGTTGATGCCCTGATACCATGCTCCTTTATCTCTATCACACATAGCCAGACTTGGAAGCTCAAAAGTGCTAAGAGAGAAGGTTCTTCTCACACAGGTCAATGTTCAGACCATGCTCTGACTTCTTACACTTGTCTAACTTCCCCTTCCCACTTTCCAAGGTCTCTGCATTTCATTTAACCTCTTATTGGAGAGCATGGCTTGGAAAAAGGGATTAAGTGTATGACACAGTCAACCCAATCATAATGTGGCTGCTGCAATTGGTCTATACCAGACTATCCCAATCAACAGTCAAGCACTCTTGAGGCAGGAACTTACGGGACTCTACCCCTCTCTGCCAAAATACTAGGATCATTGTCTTCAGTTGCATACCTACAGAGGATTCTACCAGACTCATGAGTAGTTCCAAATCCATTATCATTCAGCTAGTGCTAGTTAAATCCAGTGGACATCAAAATGACAACAATAAGTCATGATTGAATTATAGTGACTTTCTAAGAAGAGAAAGACCACAGCACATACATGTGCATGTATACACACAAGATTCTCATTTCACCTTGAAATGATGTTCAAACCCTTCTGACTTTGACGGTAAAAAAGCTTTCATTATCTTCAGCCCTCAATTAGAACTTTTAACCAAAACAAGTCATTTTTCTTTATAAAATATCAGATATTTTATTTCAGTAATGAAAATCTGAACAATACTGGTGCTAAGTATTCATATGCATACAAAATATTACATGTATCTCAAAGACATACAGGGCCAACTGAAGTAGCTGTGAGTGACCCTAGTATGAAAGATAAGCAACAGCTAAGAGATATAATACAGGATTATAACCCAGAATGTACAGTACGTGTAAATGTCGCTAACATATAAAGGAATCAGTAACAAGGG
The DNA here is from genome assembly GCF_037038515.1 of Microtus pennsylvanicus. Lineage (NCBI taxonomy): Eukaryota > Metazoa > Chordata > Mammalia > Rodentia > Cricetidae > Microtus > Microtus pennsylvanicus. The sequence goes on from NC_134595.1 coordinate 44,060,197, forward strand.
GATAAAACCATCAAGCAGAATTTGAAATGATTTGTGATTCTGTTGCTAAAGAAGAAAAGCATAGCTCTCTCCTCCTTATGTATGAGCTCAGGATGCTGATTTCCTTCTAAGAAAGAGGCTTGCAAAGAAGTAAAAGAAAGTGTAGTTTTGCACAGAGAATTCTAAAAAAAAAAAATAGAAAAAGAAAGAAAAAAAACATTTCATTCATGAGATCAAAGTGATTATCAGTAGAGACATCTGGTACTGAATGTGTGTACCCTTGGTCTAAAGTAATGGGAATGGTACTTGTAGATTTTGACCTGAAAACATACTACCCACGCATGATGAGAAAAAAACAGCACACAAATCTCAAATAGGGACCACTTATCCAACATGCCTCCAAACTGACAATGTGGTATGATCATAATGATGATGATGATAAGGAGGATGATGATGATAATAATAATAATAATAATAATAATAATAATAATAATAAAAGGATGAGACACTCAAGGCAAGAAAACCTCAGTAAAAATGAAGAATAAATGGGAGGTACATTGAAGGGCATCTTAGAATCAAAAACGTAATTAATGCAAATTAATAAGTTTGGATGTCTGCTTCTGATTTTCCAACCTTCTTGGGGAAGCTTGACAAATTGTAAATAATGTATTTCTACTTGTGAAAGAAATTTTCAAACTGACCACATTAATACAGACAAATTAGGCTCATCCTAAATGTAACTTTACATATGAGGAATAGTAATATTGTAAATTTCTGAAGAGAGTCAGTGATTTAAAATAAGCATCAAACATTGTGATAAGTAGTCCATAAATACTGTCTATTATCAGTAATTACTATTTATGTGATTCAGAGCTCCCCAAAGATCTTTGGAATATATGTCATAGTGAAGAACAAGCGAACTAGAAGACTATCTTTAGCATAAACTGCCTGTCCTTATTTGTCTATGCCAGGACACATGTTGGCTCCCATCCCTGTAAGAACAGCACTAAAACAGATAATTGTTAAGACACGGTAAATAGGCTCCCCCAAAGCCAGTACGTGCAGTAGGATCAAAAACCCACTGCGATTGTTCTTGAGTTCTCAGTATTCCTCATTGTCCTCTATGTTCAGCTAGTCCGGATTTGTCCCATGCTTTTTCAGACCCAGGCCAGCTGGCCTTGGTGAGTTCCCGATAGAACATCCCCATTGTCTCAGTGTGTGGGTGCACCCCTCGCGGTCCTGAGTTCCTTGCTCGTGCTCTGTCTCCTTCTGCTCCTGATTTGGACCTTGAGATTTCTGTCCCGTGCTCCTCTGTCTCTGTCTCCTTTCATCGCCTGATGAAGGTTAATATTCATGAGAATGCCCTGGATAGAGGTGGGCGGTCCTTGGGCTTCCCACAGGTCAGGAAACCCTGATTGCTCTTCGAGCAGATGAGGGAGGGTGACTTGATCGGGGGAGGGGGAGGGAAATGGGAGGCGGTTGCGGGGAGGAGGCAGAAATCCTTAATAAATAAATAAATTAAAAAAAAATAATAAAATATCACCTATTTAAAAAAAAAAAAGACACGGTAAATATCATCATGATCACTCACCCTAAATATTGTCCTTCTTTGTTCCTAAACAGTATATTTTAATGTGACAAGTATCTCTCATCTTGTCTCAGACATTGAATTAGCGTAAAATGCTTTTGCCAGATTATGCACACCAGTTTCTAATTGTCAAGGAAATTGTTGGCCATTTTATTAAGTTCAATGACTACACACCAAGCCAGGTCAACTAACGTATTTGAATGCCACCTAACACCCTGTGGCTCTGCAACACAGAAAGAAAGGATGAAAAGATGTCAATCCAAATGTTCAAGCTCCCAATCTAAAATCAGAATTCACGCAGAGTGTCACAGCCCAGAGCAATCAATGCAAATCTATGCCACAGTTAGGAGGTGTTTTCATTCCAATAATAGATATCCTGTGATTGATGAATCTTTCGCAGCTCTTTTCTGCGGAGCTGCTTAATTCAAGCATTCTGGCAAAGGTGGCCGCTGACTTCAGCAAGTTGTCAAAAGCAGAGAACCTCGCACGGCCTCAAACTTGATGAAAGGAGTGGTTGGGTTATAAGTGCAGATCTAAAAGTTATGAATGGGGACCTAAAATTTGGTGTAAAGTTACTGTATAATCTAAAAGTCAGATCCCATTGGCTTCCTAATACCATTGAAGAACAGACAAATAAGGCACAAGTTAGTGATAGGTTTTGTGGTTATTTCTGTCTTGCCTTTGACATGATCACCTACAAAGCTTCCTCATTGACACACAGATTAGTCCCAAGAAAAAGTTGTGTCAAAAATGTACCCTTAGGTGATATATTCTTATCTCTCTTGTCATGAAACGGACTATTTTTGCTTGGTTGGCATGTTAATTTATTTAGAATCTGTCCCATACTTAAAAGGGAAGATGCTGAAGCACCATTCTGAAAAATATATTTGAACATGCTCATACTTTCAGCTTTATGGATTGTGATTCTTTCTACTTAATCTATAAGATGTCTAGCACAAAGTCACAAAGAATATGCACATTATTACTGACAAGAAAGTTAACAATTTTACAACATTTCTAGTAACAGAGGCAAATAGTTCATTTAGCAAAATACTTGCTGTGCAGACACAAGAACCTGAGTTCAATCTCCAACACCCACATAAAATTCTGACCGTGTCTATATATACCTGCAATCCCAGGATTTGGAAAGGGGCAATGGGAGGATGATAAGTGCTTTCTGGCCACAAACATAGTTCCAAGTTGCCTGTCTCAAGGGAATTAAGTGAAGAATGATGAAGAAGGACACCTGACATCACCTCTGGCCTTTCTTTGAGTGTGTGGCATGCACACCAACACACAAAGGTGCACATATACTACACACACAAACACACAGAGGTGGGGAAGGAAAGGAGAGAGAGAAACAAAAGGAAACATCACTCGTGGACACAATATATTATTCACAGAGAATATGAGCAACCGTCAGTTCAATTCCCTGTATTAGCATGGACCAAAGTTGAACTGAGTACCATGTGAACAGTACACAGCCACTGGCTGCCTAAGCTAGAACATTCCAGCTTTCTTTTTCCCTCTACCTTCTGTGATCTGACCCTGAGAGGTAGTCCATTATTTCAGCATCGGCCTTTCTTGAGAGACTTCCAACAAGGACTCCAGTTTTACAGATGCCTTGGCGCCACAGTTAAATATATACTGAAAACAGGACAAACACACCAACGTACCACTTACCTGCTAACGCCAGTGGTACCTCAGTGATCTACTGACCCCATTAACAGTGATGTTACCTCAATGGCAGTTCTTATTGATCTAACACTCTGTTCTGTACTTTGAAATATTCCTACCTCTAGATCTTAATAAATTAATCAATTTTTTGGATTGAACTAAAAATGTGCAAAAAATGTTCTAACATGCTTCAATTCATTTAATAAAATGGACCATTCTAAAAGCAACCATGATGGCTTAGCAATTGACTCTATTCATCTATTCGGAAACATACACAAAAGGTAGCTGTTATCCATGTTGCAATCATCAGATGGATGGAATAATTTTTCAAATACTTATTTCTTAAAATAGAGATGACTCTTCCCCCCACACATAGTGAGATCATACATTAGGGTTGTTCACAAAAAGTGTGGGGAAAGATCTATGTTAAATATATCTTTAACAGTCTTGTCTCTATGAAAAATAATCTGATTGAATCTAGGAAAGTAAGAGAATAATTTTCTTCTAAATTAAATGTGTGGTAGACCAATAAGCCTCCTGAATGGAAACACTCATGGAGAATATTTACAGACAGGGGATTCAGAAAAACAACCATTGCCATAGCCTTTATGTGGTTTTGGTTTGGTTTGGGTTTTCATAACTCTAGCCCTTGCTTCATGTGTTGGACTATGTACTCTCCTTGTGATTATCCAACACAGCTCAGGACTTAGGAAAAGGAACAATTTTGAAGGGTGGCTCACTTTCAGCCATTTATCTGAATCTAGCCTATGTTCTTTTAATAATTGTTTTTCCAGACAAGGTTTATCTGTAGCTTTGGAACCTGTTCTGGAACTAGCTCTTGTAGACCAGACTGGCCTTGAACTTACGGAGATCTGCCTGCCTCTTTCTCTGCCTCCAGAGTGCTGCAATTAAAGGCATGCATCACCACTACCCAGCCTTTTAATAATTTTGGGACTATAAACTTGTCATTGAATTTCCCAAAAGGAGAGTGAGGAGGTCCTCATAATAACTATACTTATGGGAGGAGTTATTTCTTCACCCTACAAAAAAAATTGTTTATTCTGATTAAGTGAATAGAATTTCTTGGGCCAATATCTCCATCACCACACTGTTAGTTCCCTGATCAAAGTTAGGTTAATATTAAATAAACAGAAATATTGATCATCTCAAATGCTCTGGAAAATGAAATTAAAGAATGTATAGGTAAAATGTAAAAGAATCTTGGCCAAAATCATCCATAGGTTCGCACAGAATACAAAAATCTATTGGAAACCAGTGTACAGTAGCTGATCATTTGCTGCAAGACAAAATTTCTGGGAAATATTGAGATGAGCTGCACTTAACATGGTAATAGTAATAATGATGATATCCACTTAATCATTGTTCTAAAGAGTGTTGAAATTGCTAGTTCTTAACACTAATCAAAATAAAATTATGTAAGTGGGTGCTAATGGGATAGTCTTTCATGGTCATAACAGTAGATTTCAGCAAAGGGAGAAAAGGTAACTTAAAAATTTATGATGAAAATGTAAAGAGAGAGAGAGAGAGAGAGAGAGAGAGAGAGAGAGAGAGAGAACACAGTCAGGGTCCTGAAACCAATGGTAAGAAAACCTTCCCAATGTTTTTCTATTCGTTGTCACTTGAAATGCCTTCAAGATATTCAGTACATTCTCTACTATCATTGTGACATCCAGAAAACTTATTCCCATGGCCATCAGAAAGCATGAAGGGGACTCTGAATATCCTGAAAGTGGTGATCTGCCTTGAATCTAAAGCACCAAGGATGTGTCTACTTAGAAGCCACAAACGGAAAGATTCCAGGAACAGGCCCTTACTTGCACTGTCTTTGAGATAACTTGTTTTTTTTTTTATCATCTAGAGAACAAATGCTACATAGTTCCATGGTTTGATGTATATGATGGAACTTTACAGTGTGTCATTTCTAGGCCAGGCCTATTATCAGAAAATGTTAATTTTTGTTAATACATTAATTATTAACAATATTTAATCATTTTAATAAAGCTCCTTTTGAATTATTAAATCTGTCTAATCCTCCAATACATTTCAAGGAAGTTGGATGCTACTAACTAGAGGGAATTTTGCTGAGCACTGAAATAAGTTCAGAGAGGCAAATTCTGCATATAATAAAGGGATGATGGACTTGCAACTTGGGAAGTGTTTGAGGGCAGGAAATATCCCTGCAATGTACTTAAAGGGAACCAGGCACTTTGTGAAAAGAAAGATGAAAAGAGACAAGAGGAATGAAGGAGAAGAGAAAAGAGGAAAACTCATATGTGAAATGTTCTATGTTCTAAATAAGCCCGTCCTCCACTCTTTCTATCACCTATTAAGTAGAATTTCTACACTCACTCCTGATTGCTTTTTGGTTTAACTGGAAAGGACAAGGAGAGGAAAATGGGGAGCTTCTTAAGACTGGGTTACTCATGGCATATGTCATACTCTTGGTCATATCATATGTAAAATACTGAGTACATTTGTCGACCACTAGATATTCAAAAATCTGATACAAGCTGAATATCAGTTCCTCACCCATGACTCTGCATTGCTTTTTCCTAGCAGCATCTTTTGCATACAAACTCAATAAATTACCTTTAATAGCAAGTCTTCTTAGGACACACATGTAGGGGTCTGAGAGGATTGTGTCAGATGTTCATCTTCCTGCTTAAAGAAGTTCACATTAAACTAGGCTTCTTCATGTATCTTTAGTTTTGGTTAACCCACCTCCTACTCTCTTGTCCCAAATTCTTCTGTCTTTACCCATAACTTCAATTACAACTCTTGTTTCAGGCCATACTTGTTCTGTAATCTCCTTTAATTGACTTTTTTCTTGAGTTGGAAGACCCAACCTTTGCACATGGCTTTTTCATGCAAGCTTTATTTTTGTTAAGACCAGCATTGTACTTCCAATCCTCCATCCTTTTCATGCTTGAACCTTTATAACCCCAGTATTTACCCTCCCCATGTTTGTTTTTTCCTGGATCTTGCTATTGCCCCCTCGTCATGACCTGTTTCTAGTTTCCCAACTTCTACACGTAGTCCAAGTTAAACATACAAAGCTAACAAAAGATTCAAAGTGAGGATCCATGTATGAGAAAGAACATGTACCATTTGTCTTTCTGGACCTGATATAGTTTTCCCAATTCCATCAATTTTCTAAAAATTTCATGATTTCCCTTTTCTTTACAGATGAGTAATATTCCATGGTGTAGCTATACCACATTTTCCTGATTTCTCCATCAGTTTGTGGACATATTGGTTGATTCTGCTTCTTAGCTGTTGCGAATTGAACCATAATAAACATGAATGTTTCAAATATCTCTGTATTACCATATAAGGTCCTTTGGATATATGACCAGGGAGGAAACAGATTGATCATCAGATAAATGAATGATGGAAGAATTTGTTCAATCAATTTCTGTGGGTTACTCACAGGACAAGGATCAAGAAATGTAAGCTTGCTGCCATTTTTAAAATTTCTATTCTTACGGGCACTACTTTTCTGATTATTTATTTCCTAATGTTATTAAATCTGATATTGTGTTTATTTCTTATAAACTGTGAACTGTAATTGAATGTCATTTGGAATTGTTTCACATCATGCAAATTGTTGGTGAATTTTAATTCATTCAGTCCTGCCTGCTAGCCCCCTAAAATGTACCAACACATATGCATACAGACATATAACTCAAATTAATCACTATACTGGATCACATTTGATAAACTGTACCGACTGGGTCAATACAATTTAAGTCTCTTTTTTCCATATGTGACCTAGCTATGACCTATAAGAAAGGACGTGAGTGATCTAGGAACTGCCTGGAGACATTTCTGAGGTCAACACACTACTGGATCACTTTTCAGCTGTCGTTCATTAGCCTCGTCCTATGACACTACCAGCTTTTGCCACTTGATGTTGTTGGGAACGGTTTTCTTGATATCACACAAAGGTCTCTGTGAAGAACTATGGAGGAATGTTTTCTCATTCCCAGACCTAATAATAGACATATTTCTCATAAGTTACTGGCTTTGTTTTATATCCTATGGGTGATGGGATTTGCAGAATTGACCATGCTTCCTTTTATGACACGTGGGGCTATGAAATCCAACCCCAGAGCAGTTCTACGACCATATCTTCTCAAGCGGTTGCAGAGCTGTTTAGGGCACAAGAAACAAGGACTAGGGACATTGCCTTGATTGACTGACATGGATTGCCAACAGACAGCGGTGTCCGAAGTCGCCCAAAGTTTAAGATGGGTGATGCTGTGAACTCACCAGACTGTATCGTAGTCAATTGTTTCACCACTCCTGTGTGCTATTTTCTTTATTTTGTTTTTGTTTTTCGAGACAGGGTTTCTCTGTGGCTTTGGAGCCTGTCCTGGAACTAGCTCTTGTAGACCAGGCTGGTCTCGAACTCACAGAGATCCGCCTGCCTCTGCCTCCCTAGTGCTGGGATTAAAGGCGTGCACCACCATCGCCCGGCCTGTGTGCTATTTTCTTGAAGTCAGGTGTTTTGTTTTAAATTACATCTGTTTATTTATTATGTGTACAGTCATGTGTCACAGCATAGGACACATAAAGCTATAGGACAACTTTTAGGGGCTAGTTCTCATCCACCGTGTGGGTTCCCAGAATCAAACTAGGGTTCTTAAGCTTGGGGGCATGCAACTCTATCTGCTGAACAATTTCACCAACCCTTTCATGTGGTTTTAATGCAACCTATATTTCATTTGAAGAGTACAGTTAAGAAATGTTTCTAAAGTGATATGAATCATAGTACAGAGACCTTTAGATAGATGATGATTTTTGGTATTTGCATTATGTTTACAGATTTTTTTGCCATAAGAAATGTTTAGATGATGAAAGAGGTAAAGAGGGAGAGAGGGAGGGGGAGGAGAAAAGGGAAGGAAGAAGGGAGAGAGAAAGAAAAGATATGAGGGGAGAGGCTCTACCGGGTTTTTGCTTTGATAGCTATCATTTAATAGCCATAAATCCAGAGAAAAGGTGACATACTGTCCATGTTCCTTTGCTCCCCAATTCTAAAATGAGAATAAATTTAATAACTATTTAATACACTTATATTGAAAAGTAAATGGAATATAGAAAATATTGCCCAGCTTTAAATAAATACTATAAAAAGTATTTTATTACTGGCATATAAATCTGAATTCTTTCTTGTATTATAGCTCTCACATTAAAAAATAAGATTAAAAACCTCCAACTTCCACGTTAGTATAAGCATAGCTATTGTTAATTGAAAGATAAAAGTAATTTTTATAAAACAATTAACAAATTAAAATGTCAATCTACATAATTGGAGGAAACATTTGCAAATAATACATTTTGCTAACAGGTTAATATCTAAACTACATAAAGAACTCACTTAATTCCATAGAAATATAAAATAACTCAATCTTAGAATTAGAAAAATAAATTAATTATTTTGAAGAAGACACAGAGATAACCAATAGGTATATGTAAAGGTTCTAAGCATCATACTGAGCAAAAAATATATAAATCAAAACCATATTAAGAAGCTACTTTGTATAATTTCAGAGGGGTATTATTAAAAAGACAATAGACAACCACGATTATTGATAATGAAAAGTGTAGTGATATTTCATTTGTATTTTAATAAATAATGTTTGTCTGAAGATCAGAGAGTAAAACAGCTCCACTGATCAGCCATACAGACCAGGCAGTAGTGGCACACACCTTTAATCCCAGTAGGCACACTAGTCTGCTATAAGAACCAGGTGGTAGTGGTGCACACCTTTAATATTAGCTCTAGAGAGGAATATAAAATGAGAGGAGACAGGTTTTAGGCTCAGTCTCATTCTGAAGATTCCTGGAGGCAGGATCTAAGGTAGAGGTAAGAGCCAATGGCTGGTTGCTTTGTTATTCTGGTCTTTAGGTTGAACCCAAATATCTGTCTTTGGATTTTTATTAATTGTGTTACAGAAAAGGAAAGGGAACACTTTTAGTAGTGATGCATATTAGTATATTCATCATGGAAAATAGCATAGAGCTGACCAAAAAGTTAAAGCTAGACCTATCATATGATCTATGATGCCCCTTTCTGAATATTCTAGAGGAAGTCAAATAAATATCTTGTGAGAATATTCACCCCATATTTATTATAATGTTATTCACTATAGAGCTAATCTAAGGATTTCTCAGTGGGCCAATAATAAAGAAATTGTGAGATAAAATATTTATTTTTGGTAGCACAAGGGATCAAAGAGAATTGTTCACACATGCTGACAAGTGCTATATACAGGAGTTACACTAATAACCCATGATACCACACACACACACACACACATGTTCATGTGTGAGCACACACACACAACTATCTGCACAAAAAAATGTATACAATTCAACTACTAACAACGAAGGAAAACCCACTGTTCATGACAATTTAGATCAACCTGAAGGATAAGACATTTTACTAAGTGAAGTAAACCAGGCACAAAACATCCAATGATTTCATTTTTGTGGACTCATGAGTATAACAGTGCTGCAATGAACCAGAGGAGGAAGGAATAGGGTGATTTTGCTCAGAAACAAACATTCAGTCACATGATGAACACATTAGCCCAGCTAGGAAGGACATCCCTTCCTCTCGAGTCCTCTCACTAGCTTTTTCCTGTCTCACCTTAGGATGGAAGGGAGAGGACTTAAAAAATCATTGGTAATATCTCAGACAACAGATAGGAATCTGCTGAAAAGCTGAGGTTCCGTGATAAGATTATGAGGTAAATTCTCCAAGTTTTCATCCCTAACCACCAGACTATCAATGTCTGGGATAATATGAGTTCAAGATGCAAATGGTCTAAGGAGGGGTGCTTAGCAAAGCTCAAATCAAGGTCCATAAGACTTACTACAGGGCAGGGAACCCTGACTGCTCTTTGGACTGGAGAGGGAGGGGGAGAGAGGTGGGGGGGAAGGGAGAAGGGTGGGAGGAGGGGGAGAAGAATGGGAGGAGGGGGAGGGAGATGGGAGGCTGGGAGGAGGTGGAAATTTGTTTTTTTTTCTTTCTTTTCTTTATTCTCCTTTTATCAATAAAAAATAAAAAATAAAAAAAAAAGAAATAGCTGGGACTTGATTAAAGAGAGCCAAATGATTGGAGAGACGATTACAAATCAAAACACTCCATAATAAGATGTCCCTTCTGAGATGGTATATATGAGAATTTCCATACTGTCCTGGTAATTTTTCTGTGAATTTCAAACTATGGCTTAACCCTTAGTAATGTAAGGTAGCGCTCACCTACAATGGGGCATCTAATCACACCCTACTCCCTCCAGTCTCAGGGATCATCTCAGAAGAGGGGCCAGAAAAAAAATATGAAGAGCCAGAGGTCAGAGAGGATTGATGGGAAACAGTGTCTTACAGAGATAACGGGTCTGATGCCCACATGAACTCAACAACCACTGCGGTCGACTGAACAAGATCAAGGCAGTCAACACTTCAGTAGAAGAGCAGCTTGCAAGTCTCCCCCTTAATGAGGAGCCTATCGACAGGTGATGACTTCTGGGATAGAGAGTTAGTTCTAGTCAAGGGTGAGGCCCCTGGTAGGTTGATCAAGCTCCACACGCATGAGTGTGTGGGAAGTGCAAATGAGACTCTAGTGGGTTAACAAAAAAAAAAAAGAGGACATGAAGTTGGAAAGGGGTGGAGATGTGAAGGTAGATCTGGAAGGCGCTACAGTGGGGATGAAAATAAACAAAATATACACCATAAAATTCTCAAACATTAATGAAGATTATATTTTAATATGGTAGCATATTATTTAGTAGCCACTTCTTTAAGAATTACTGGGCTGGGGCATAGGTCAATGGTAGAATGTTTAGTAAGCATGTACAAAGTTCTAGATTTGATACATTACAAAACACTAAAAAATGCACTACCAACACTTTGATATATTCATGTGACTTGTCTACATATAAACATATTTATGTTTTCCACAGAATTTGTGTTTCTACATATACTCTGTCACTTCCATGTTTCACATGTCAATAATTATGGTTATGAGTTAACATTTCATTGTAAGGTACCATAATCTGTCATACTGCTTTGTGAAATTTATATTCTTAGCAACCATTTGATAATATTGCAGTCTACTACTAATATTGTTGGCATGTCATGATTAACTCTCTAGGAGATTTGAAGGAGTACAATTTTGGGTCAAATTTTGAAATGCTTTCTTTTGCTTCATGATTAGGCTATACCAAAATGCACATAATCATATTTACTAGAAACTTCACAATAACACCACTGACAAAAATATTTTTAAAGCAATGAAAATTTCTAAGCAAATGCCCTCCAAGAAAGAAATTTGTAAGCTAAGAAAAAGTTATGACACTCACAAATTTAAATTATTACCTATTAATTTTATAGCCAAATAGATTAAAGAAAGCACTCCAACAGTCCTAAGAATAACAGTACACAAGGAAAGATCAAAAGGAAGAATTAGAATGAAGAAGGAAAGACAGAGAAGTAGATAATAAGAGAGGAAAGAAGTACTATGAAAAACTATTTTCAGGAGAATTTAGCCTATAATAAATATCAAGCAATGAACTTGCAGTAAGTGAAAGAAATAGCAAGCCACTGAAGAAAATCAATGTTCCATTCCTAGGCAACATTTGAAAACTAATAGTAGCAACACATTATACTCTTTCTTGTTGTCTTCTTTGGAGAAAGACACATAAAAAACCCAAAGCCACGTGTTTACTGGCCATTTCTTTCTTTCCTCAAAGCTGGTTTCTAGTATTCCTTCTAATTTGAACTATGATTTCTTTAATAGACATGCTCATGCCCAAGACAACTATTTTAAATTTGTATCTATTGTAATGGTATTTTTTATACATTCTGGGTGCATATGTTTATGATTATACAAAAGCATATTAGTAGCTCCTTTGTCATTGGGAGCATTTAACATTTGAAAAATGCACACACACAGTGTTTGGTGGCTGATGTCATGAGAGAGGCAGCAAGGCAGGTGTTCACAAACCAAATCAGCCTGTCTTAGCTCATTTTTTGGCTCCATCACTCAACAGCTGCACTGTTTTGCTCCTTTTATTTTCAATGTACATACCAAAAGCCAAGTGTGCTTCCTATGCTTCAGATAAAAAAAAAAAATCACAAAGCATATATTAAGTTCCAGTATTTCTCTTGGCTAGCAAGGTACAAAGAGTTAGTTCCCAGCCGAGATTGGGAGTGTGGCTTGTCCTCCCATCTTTAAGTCAAACATGCTCAATAGTGAACTGTGCTGCTGAGCTCTGGTGTTTGCCAGGTTGTGTGTATTAAATACATTTGTGACTTACAGTAGGATGATTTTCTTGAGATGTGGGTAATCATATAGCTCAAGCAGCACCTGAATGTAGTCTTATATTGTGCTTAGAGCACTATATATGAGTTTCTATTACATATAATATATAAATTCACAGAACACACATATATTTGAATAGTAAATACTGTGTGTTGTATGAATACAGTTATTAAATTTCTAGTAGTATACTGAAAGGGATATTGTAGTGGGAGCGGCGGGCTGCTTTCCTGCCGCCTGGCTCCTGGCTGCCTGGCTAGCTTATACCCCAAAATAACAACACACAAATTGTATTCTTTTAAACACTACCTGGCCCATTAGCTCTAACCTCTTCTTGGCTAACTCTCATATCTTGCTTTTAACCCATTTCTAATAATCTTTGTAGCACCATGAGGTAGTGTCTTACCTGGAAAGATTCAGCATGTCTGACCTGGTGGCTGGCTTCATCACGTCTGACCTCACTTCCCTTCTTCCCAGCATTCTGTTCTGTTTACTTTGCCTACCTAATTTTCTGTTTTCTATCAAAGGCCAAGGCAGTCTCTTTATTAACCAATGAAAGTAGAAGGCCCACCTACATTAGGATATATATTCTTAATTCTGTCTTAATTCTGGCAATGCTGAGACTCTGAGACTCTTGTTGGTTTCCTTAAGGGCTCACGAATGATAATGGACTTCATGGAATTAAAATGAGATACATCTGAAACCACACAGTAAGTCCTTCTCATCTCACCATAAATGCTATCAAAATGGCAAATAGTATTACAGTAATGAGATGCATTTCTTAGTCTTGTTATTAGTAAAGAGAAAGTGACTCTTGCTGTAAATATTTTCACAAAGATAAAGTTTGGAAAAGATTTGTCACAGAGTTAAAGAGAGACCAGGTTTGTGTTTGAACAGTGCAACGAAATGCAAAATTGGAAGGATCCTGTGCAATAAATGGAAGCCAGGGAGATGTCTAGCCACCATACCAAAGTGTGATGCTTTAACACGCTGTACATATAAGCAAAAACAACAGAAAACAAAACAAAACAACAATGGCTGACTTTTCAGCCTTTCTCACAGATAAGAGGAGGGAACAGATTAAGTTGAACACAAAATTTTCAAAATAAAAAGCTATTAGTAAGTCACAGTTGTGCATTATTGGAAAAAGGCAACACTTTATGAGTGTAAAACTTAAAACACAAATAGAGATTCCCTTTAAAATGATTGTTCAATGAAGTGATTGTTAGCTCAGGTACTAGAGCTATGCTTCCCAATGGTCGGAGCTGTGGCACAATATGCTTCAACTGTCTCAATAAAGAGGAGAAATAAAGCAGAACAAACTCCTTGGCAGACAGGCAGCATGCTCCACTACCCTCTACCCCGCCCCCATCCTCAATCAGTAAATCCAGGAGAATGAATGTAGAAATGTCTTTTCCTCCTCTGATGAGCCTGAAATGGCTAAGAGGGTACCACAAAATGTCTGTCAGAATTCACCAGGACTTTTAATGTTAAACAGACTTGCACCAGTAAAGATAATTTGGGGATGGGAAAGAGAAAGAGAAAATAATTTTACAATTAGACCAAGAAATGGGCTAAAAATTATCTCTCAGCTTCACTACAAATTAAACTTCTTGCAATAACAGGGTAAATATGTAGGGAAGAGCTAGAGAGATGAACCACTGGGCAACACTAAGAAAAACCACCAATGATCTGGACAGAAAACCAATGTCCACACTTAGAATTGCAAACAGAACAGTGAATCTTTCATTAGAATCATCTAGAGCTCTGTTCTAATGAAGCAAAACATGCTACAGAGATTGATCAGTATGTGTGAACTAAGGCTAAGAATATGAAAATTATGAAAAACAAAAAGATTTGGAAAAGATATTTGGGGATAGTAATAACCGTGATAGCAGCTTCAAAGGGAGGAAGAGAAAAGCAACATTTAAAGTAATAAGAAAGCATCTCGATGGCAAACAATTGGGAGGTTTCAAAAGGACTCCCAGTGGAAGACAGAATAAATAAGAATCATATATTCTTATTATGTTCAGGGTGGTCAATCTTCTGTCAGCTTGATGACATAAACATTGCCCTGGTAGCTAGTAATACATGATTTCCAATGGGATGACAGTGTTTCTGGGAGAGATTAGCACTTTATGTAACTGAGGAAAGCAGATGGTCTTACTCAGTGTGGGTAGGTACTAACAAGTTCGTTGGTACTGTTCCCCTTTGCCTCGACTGAGACATCTATGTTCTCCTGGCCTCAGACACTGGTATTCCTTGTTTGGGGGCTTTTGTATTCTGACATGAACACCAGTCTATGGTTCTCAAATCTTTGGACATGGATTGAATAACTCTACAAACCTCCCTGTTATCCAGATTGCAGACCTTGTAACCATATGAGAATATGAGCCAGTTTCCATTCCTCCTCTCTCTCCTTCCATCCCTCCCCCCTCTCTCTCACACACACACATAGAAACACACTACTGATTCTATTTCTCTGGAGAATACCAACAAATACAATATATTTGTATTTCAAAGATAAAGGGAACAAAAATCTACAAGATGAAGGCAGAAAAAATAAAGAGATTATCTGCAATGATAAAGCCTTCATGTTATATTAATATTCTTTTCATAACATAAAATGACAGGAGGCAATGAAGCAATATTCACAGAGTTTTGATGAAAAATGGCTGTGAAATGAGAAATTTATTGGAATTTGAGGGAAGAGAAACAGAAAGATATTATCGAACATAGAAAGTCTTAGAAGGTATTTCAACCAGCTACATTTTCTGAAGGAAAAAAATACAATGATTCCAATTACCTTCAAAAAATAAAGCATAAACAGCAATATTGTGTTAATTTGCTAGCCTTTATATAACACAGGCACATAGACTTAATGGCTTCAATGACAGAAATTTATCCTTCCTTGGTCCTAAAACCTGAACATTGCAAACAGGAGACTGCAAGAATAGCTTTCTTCTGAGGTGCCTCCTTTTAACTGATGGACGCCCAGCTCTCCCTGTGTCATCGTGTGGCCTTCCCTTTGTGTAGCTTGTGCCCTTTATTTTAACTAGTTGTTTTGAAGCATGATTAATATGTTAAAAGAATCATGATTGATGTGTATAGTTAAATGAATCTGGACCTATGCATACATCCATGGTTACAGTTAAAGTAATGGACATTCTTTCCTCTCTCCAAGGGTTTCCTTGTGTGTTTTGTTTGGTTCTTTGCTTTGTCCTGTTTACTTGGTAAGAAAGTCTAAGATGAGATCTTTTCTTATACAAACCCCAGTCACTTCAATTTAAGCCCACCATTGAAATATCATTTCAATGAAAACATCCCAATGAAGACCTTATCTCTAAAATACATTTACATTCTGACCTACTAAAAGTTAGATTTCGGATCAATTTCGGGGCAGAAGATACAGTTAGCCTATCCCAGACATAAACAACCATCAATGAGAGGGACAATGTAAGAAATGCCATTTCAGTCATGACTAACTATTAACAAAAGCTGTATGTTGTTAGTAGGAGTCAGCTTGTGTGTTCCAGGCTGCCCAGACTCCTGAAATAACCACACAGACAATATACTAATTAAATCACTGCTTGGCCCATTAGCTCTAACTTCTTATTGGCTAACTCTTACATTTTAATTTAATCCATTTCTATTAATCTGTGTATGACCTCAAGGCTGTGGCTTACCTGGTAAACTTCTGGCATCTGGCTCTGGTGGGGCAACATGACTTCTCCCTGACTCTGCCTTCTTTCTCCCAACATTCAGTTTAGTTTTCCTCGCCTAGCTCTACTCTACCCTATCACAGGCCAGTGTAGATCCTTTATTCATTCACCAACAAAAACAACACATAAACAGAAGGGAATTCCACATCGGTATGTGTTAAATATTAACCTTTTCAAAAGAAAAGAAAAGTAGGTTGAAATTAATGATGTTAAATGTGTCAAATTTTAAAATTTTACTATAACTTTGCTGGTATTTTCTTTTCACTGTATTTTGATTTTCAAGTCACAGATAAGCCATAACTAGCAGAAGCCCTTTGTGATCACAGAATGAGTAGGAAAGCTAAGAATGAAGTGTGTTTTATAAAAAAAAAAAAAATTAGCCAGGTTAGACTGAACTCTGGGCTGCCCTTACTGGGCACAGATGATGTCACTAGGGAATCTGAAGCATCAACCCCAACTATGTGAAGACCTTGTTCCTCATTGGCAATGGGAATTGATTAGAAATAAAGAACAAGTCTTGACCAATCAAGCCTCCCTGAGAAATGCCATCATTAATTATTTTTCAAAGATAAAACAATACTCCGAGTTCCTAATTTTTTTTGACAAAGCCTAGAAGGAGCTATCCAAAAACAGGAGCACTGAATAATTTTGTAGGATCCAAGAAAATGAAGTCTCTTTGAAATTTAAAAATAGTGGTTGCATTGGAAAGAAAGAATTGTGTTCACCAACCTCCAGTGAAATTCATATATTGAAACCCTAGCCCAAAGTACCTCTGCATATGATCTTTCATTGAAGATATCAGCTGTTAACTTACAAAGAAGTCATGAAAATGGGTGCTAATTCAATATGACTTGTGTCCTTATGAAAACGAAAAAGTTGGGCACAATGACATCTGAACAGGAAGGCAAAGTTTGGAGTAAAACATTTTACCACCTAAATGATTGCTAGAAGCCAGGAGTAACACTTGGTTGGAGTCCATTCTCTCTCAAAGCCTAAGGAAACAAAAAAGCAATCCCTTTGTGTTAGTTTACACAGCTGAAGCACCCAAGCATGCAAGGCTCTTTGTGGCCCTCTAGCCAAGTAACGTAAAGGCAGAGCACCAAGGACTGAGCAGTTAGTAGTGTGGGCTCAATGTCAGTGCCTGGGTTCCATGCCTGAGGTTCCTCCTGCTTGCAGATGTCCATGACACCAGGTAGAAATGGGTTGGAGACCTGAATAAGGGTAGCCTAAGTAACACCAGACTTTTAAAACCAAGGTTTAATCTAGTGTCACATCTGGTCTCAGCAAGTGAGGTGCAAAGATGGTAGAAGTATTAAGAAAAATGTCTCTGCAGGGTAAGGGGTGGGCAGAAAGTACTGAGGCCAAGGGCTTTTCTGTCTTCATTGCTAACCTGACACTTGGGGAACAGTAAGGGAAAGGAAGAGAAGACTGGACTGGAGACTCAAGAGTGCAGAATAACAAAGACAAAGTCCTTGCCAGACTAAAGCTGAGCTCCAGAGCAAAGAAGGCAAAGGAACTTCGTGTGAGGTAGAAATGTCCCAGCTCAGGTCTACCTGCCATACTCCATGACTGGCCAGGAACAATAAAAACAGAGTACATTCACCTCCTGAGTACTGGGGAAGATCCAAGGGCGGTCGCTGGAGAGTTTCTGCCACTACACTGGACCCATCCCGTCTCTCAAAGTATAACATAAGTAATATAATTGAATAGCTGCCGACATCTAACTTGTCATGGACACTCCCATCCTAAGCCCAGAGCACTGTTCCTCTATTTTGCCTACTGTCTCCCTTATGATGAACTTAGACGGAAGAGGTTGGTTGGATAACTTGCATTCCTCATCTCTAATCTGGGCCTTGGGTATGTACCAAAACAACCAACTCTCATTCTTTGGGTCCTTGTTACCAACATAAACATCTCCCTCATTTTCTGTTGTATTTCCTTAGGATACCTTAATGGTGTACCTGGTGGTGAGACCTAAACCTTTATATCATCATATCATTCTGACTCTGGAGTGCTGGACAGATCTGTTCATGGTTTGAATTTACAAAAAAAGGGGGCACCAATGTGCACCCAAGTTAATTAGTTAAACGACAGACACATTTTTTCTTTTCACACTGTTAAAAAGCTTCATTTCTGCCTCCTCATGGCAGCTATGAAAGAAGCCTTTCTTCTCATCACCCAGTCTCTGGGTACACAGAGTCTGAGGTCCCCTGAGGACTTATAGAGTTAGTTTAGATTTAGTTCAAGAAGGACAATTGTACATCCAGCAAAAGGGAATGGACGTCCTTGAAGAAGGGAACGTCTAGGTGGCAGTTTGAATGTAATTGGACGCCATAATCTCATATGATGTGGCACTATTAGAGAGCTTAGCTTTGTTGGAGGAAGTATGTTACTGTGGGGGCAGAATTTGAGGTTTCTTATGCTCGGGATACCGCCCAGTGTCTCAGTCAACATTCTGTTGCCTAAAAGATGTAGTATTCTCAGCTGCTTCTCCAGTACCATGTCTGCCTGAATGTTATCATATCTCACCATGATGATAATGGACTAAACCTCTGAACTATAAGTGAGCCACCCAAATTAAATGCATTTCTTTATTAGAGTTGCCTGGTTGTGATGTCTCTTCACGGCAATTGAAACCCAACTAAGACAGTATGCAAACTCTTACTGGGTCATGGAGAGGAATGGCAAATGGGACAGCCCCTGGTTTCCTTCCTTGGACTCCAGGTCAATGTGTTCATCTTCCTAGAGGCACAAAAACACACAGTCTCTGATGCAGGGCACACAGCGTTATAAAAGATAGCATCTCATCTTACAAAGCATTGCCAAATTTTTGAGACTGTCTTCAATGAGGGATTCTAATATCTGATTGGACTACCTCTTGGGAGCGGTACCCAATATCATCAATAGATCCATGGTCACAAACCCATTCCTGCACCTTTGGAATATGGGTGCCCTGACTAAGTGCTTTGCTATGTGAAAATCTATGTAATTTTCTCACACTCCTCACAAGTGGTCCTGAGTGAGGCTCCATGGGTGAAAAAGGTGGACGTCTTCCAGAAGAGCTGCTGTGCCCGTTAGGTTTATCCCCTGGCTCTCCAAATAGAGGAGGCCCAAAGTAGTTATCAACTTGTCACTAAGAAGCCATGGAGGTTACTGAAGGAGGTGTTCCACTGGTACATAGCATCTAGTCTCCTACTAGCAGATACACTCATAGCTGTAGGGAGTGAGAATCCTTCTGTGGTCTCCATCTCCACCGTTAGTTCATGTGCCTCTCTGTCAGGCAGTGTTAATTGATTACCATGGACTTGCCAATACCTATGTCTGCTTTCTTGGAGGTGTTCAGAAAAGTGTGCATTTTGATGATACATATCTCACTAGAGAGCCATTTCCTGATCACCAGCTATATCCTCTATTCTGGACCTTCCTGTATCCCAGTCTTTTTTTCTCTATGGTCCCATCATTTGGCTACTGTGATAAATACAGTTGATTGTGAATTTGACAAGATCTGGACTCACCTAGAAGAGAAGCTGTGATACATTCTGTGAGAGATGATCTAAAGTGAGATGGGAAGATTCACCCTAAAAGTGGGCATTGTCCTTTCCTGGACTTGGGTCCTGGACTGCACACAAAATAGACAGCTAGGTGAGCACCAACATGCATCCCTCTGTGTTCTCTGACTGGAGGAAGAGTGAGCATCTGCCTTGAGCTCCTGCTTCCTAAACTTCCCTGCCATGATGGAACGCATCCTGGACCTATGCAGCAGAACAAACTCTACCTCGGTGAAGTTGCTTTGCTTGGGAAATTTCATCATATAAACAGGAAAAGGGACGGCTACAACTGTTCCTCAACTCTAGCTACTACTTTTTCCACTCGGTAAAGGTCCCAGATTCACATTATGGGGCAAGTTTCCTGACTTAATTTGGTATATTTGTACAGAAAATAAAGGAAAGGCTTCATTATAGCTTAACTGTGGGGTCACCTTTTGAGTCAGCAGAGAGTTAAAATTTTTCCAGTTGTGGAAATTTAAGCAAATTAAAATGAATAACAAACCAACAAAACCCATAAGTGAAGAAAAAGAAAAAACAAAGCCAAAGCACTAAACACCAAAAAGAGCTCAAAATTTAAAAAATAAAAGTTAAAAATTTTTATAACTTAGGAAGACAAGGGATTGATGAAGACACCCAGAATTAATCTCCGAGCTCTAAGCCACATGTGTATGCCTGCAAGAGTATCCACATGCACACACATGTATATGCATTTGCTATATGTGTACATGAACACAATATTTAGCACATCATAGTTCTTAAATAGAATTTTTCACCAAAATTCAAAGATATTTCTTCACATTATAGGATATTATTAGTGAAGGTTCACAGAATTGCCTGGTTACTGTGGAGCAGAGCCATATATAAGTTTGCTTTCAAGGCTAGGTTAATTCTCTCACTGTGTGCCATTACATAAAAATTTCACTTTATTTGCAAAGTTTCTGGAAAATAAAAAGTCTCAATATTCCAATCTTTCTCAATTGCATAAAAAAAGACTTAGCAGCTATTTCAAAAGAGAATTAAGAAATATCCCTGTCAATTCTTGGCATCTAGAAATAGTGCATTAAGAATTCACAATCGTTATCTCCACTATTTGAAGAACTTTGGCCAGCCAGATCAACCCATTCTCCTGGACTGGCTCAGAACTACCATGTGTGCTGTGACAAGCTCTACCCTATGTCGTGTGCATTGATACCATCGGCAGCATGTCACCTCTTAAGGGTAGTATGGAATGCTTCAAGAGCTTCCCAAGAGTCTATTTACCTCTGAGAAAAAGATAGAAAGAAGTATGTGAATTACCAAGAAAGAGTTGTGTGCTGATATCCAGGAACTCTGGAGGTTAGAATAATAATGCTTTCCCTACGGATAATCAAAACATAGATTTAGTGTTCTGAAGCGTAACAATTTCCCTCAGGGAAAGTTTTCTCCAAACACAGAAATTCAAGCTAGTTGCACATCCATGAACCAAGAGGACCTAGAACACTCAACAAGCTGGGTACAGGCTGAACCAGGAGAGCAAACTAAGCACACTTAAAAATAACAATATGGATAAGAAGGATCGCAGTGAAAATCTGCACTGAGAGAGGTCACTGTGACCACATCATGCAGTGCCAAATACCCAAGGCCTCCTTGGCCTGCTGCATTTGGGAAGCTCTGGGCCAGGCTGCATCAGGCACCGGCCCCAGTGTTCACTTGCTTAACTTTAGTAGTTATTGCCAGGAGTTTGGGTTGCGAAGTTGCTTATATTTAGAATAACAGGTATGTGACCCAGTTCTAAGTCAACTTAGTGCCGCTCTCCCTGCTGGTGTCTTGGAGATGTGCTTCATGGAGCTCTAATGATGTAATGAAAAAAAGGACACACCGTCCCACTTCATACTCAGCCTTTTACTATCCTATGGGGAGTATGTATCACAACTTCTCCTCCTAGTCTCCTTTCTTTGCATAATTCTACAAGACTTGTGGATATTTCATGGTTTGAACCTCAAAGGACCCAGAGGCTCATGCTTTGAATAGTTGTGTCCCTACAAGGACCACAATTTTTGTAAGCTGAGGACCCTGTGGGAAATGAGTCCTAGTTGGTGAAAGCAGGTCATCAAAGGCTAGTCTGTGAATGTAGTAGTGCCTGGCCCCTGGTTCCTATTTCACTTCCTCTGCTCCCTGGTTCATCACGTTTTAAATGATCTCCACCAAATGTTCTCTCTATCATGAACTGAGATACTCAACCATGCCTTCCCCACTATGATGAGCTGAGCACTGAAAGAACGGTACATCTTTGTTCCCTTAATTTGATTTGGGCAGATATTGTAGTCATAGTAAATAAAGGTGCTTTAAATAAGGTGTTTTGTACTGGCTCATGACTTCTTACAAAGAAGATGAATCAGAAGTTCTGGGTTTTAATAAAACCTTACTAGGAAACCAAGTAGCCTCTTCCCTGTGAAATCTGGGAAGGACCATAAGGTCTGTTTTTTAGCTTCTCCCTTCTGCAATATCCCAAGGTCATTGTGAAATCTAAAGGAGCTCTGATTTGCTAGAACTTTATAAAAAAAACAACTATGTATTCTACAAATGCAGACTACTGTGAAACATGCAAAAGGCTTTTCAAAAGTGAAATATGATTTCCAGTTGCAAACTGATAGGCTAGGGGAAAGCATGCCATGGGCAGCGACTGACATGTCAGGTACACGGTGGGATCCAGGGCCAGGTGTTCCTGCCAATGGCAGCTTTGCAGCCTCCTTCTTCAGTCACTATCTTATTACTAATTCTGATGAAAACATAAGGAAGTGAGGGCCCTCAGCTGTGCGACCATGATGTCCTGACAATGACATCAGCCCTAGTAGTTGTTACCCAGACAACCATCTGCATATTTGTATGGGAAGTCGTGTGTAACATCCCTAAGGAAAGTGGGTACCAAATAGAAAGCATCTCCCTGGGAAAAGGAAAAGGAAGTTCCATTCTCATTTAGACTTAACTTTTGTTTATATTGTAATAGCAATGATCATGAGTTGTTAAAAGTTACATAAAAGTGTTTAAACATGTTAGAGAAAAACAATACTGAGTTTCCACAAACTAGTTTCGTCAAAAATATCCTTTCTTAGACATTTTCTTTTTACAAGTTAAGTTTTCCCACATTACTTTGGAGGTACATGATAAATATTATGTGCACAAGTGCATAACACATCCATCCTTGTCAAGCACAAACATTTGAAATGGATTCAAAGTTTTCTTGACCAGTTCCTCTCCATTCATGTTTAAAATCTCATTAGCTGATCACAAATATCGATTAGAAGATTGAAAAATATCACTGTAAAGGTACCAACTTAGTAGATATAGGAATTCTATCATCATAAATCCCAAAGAAGTAACCACCTTAATTCTTTAAGGCAGCAATTC
Source organism: Microtus pennsylvanicus (assembly GCF_037038515.1). Lineage (NCBI taxonomy): Eukaryota > Metazoa > Chordata > Mammalia > Rodentia > Cricetidae > Microtus > Microtus pennsylvanicus. The sequence continues at coordinate 44,083,447 of NC_134595.1, forward strand.
CAGACTATTATCCAAGTTCATTTCTACTTAGTCTCTGCTCAGCAATTGTACTTGCCTATTGCATTGCTCCCAGAGACTTCTGTGTTGATTAACCTTGGATGGGATTTAAAGGAAGGCAAAGCTACAGAAATCAAGTTAATTTTGTCTTAACATCTCTCTTCTCTCTCTCCCCAGAAGCAATCAATGTTTGACCACAATGGAAGGGAAAAGGAAAGCATTGCTTAATATTGCCTTGCAAAGGAAAACATCCAATTAAAGTAACTACCTGAATAAATAATTTGCTCAAAATATGCTGTTTTCAAAGAAGGAAAATATTTACTTCGTTCACTTTTTAAATGAGAAATATAAAAGGTTCGAATTACTCAAAAACAGTAAGGAAATAGAAATGTGCATTTTACCCAAACCATAAGTGAAGGAAACACACTCAAAAGACTAGTGGGAATGGGAGAAACTGGTAGAGATTGAAAGCAAATACATGGGGAGGGAAGAGAAATAGAGAGATGGAGATTTAGACGCCTGTTTGTATTCTAATGTGTGAGAGAAAAATTATATAGATTTGGGTGACTGGGAAATTGGCAAGAGTTGGGGGAGGCAAACTATAATCAGACTATAGTGTATGGGAAAATCTACTGTCAATAAAAATAGTAAGAAGAGTAGTAATAAAAAAGAGAAAAAATAATACAGGAGAAAAGGAAGATAGAAGAGAAGATGGAAAGGCAAAAGGGAAGATTGGGAGGGAGAGTGGTTGGGTGGAAAAATAATCAGGGGAGGAAGGAGAGCAAGGAGGAATAAAGAAGAGAGAAAAGGAGAAGGAAGAAGAGGAAAGAAAAAAGGGAAGGGGAGGAAGGAAAGAGGAATGGAGAGGTGGAATGGGAGGGAATAAGGATGGAGAAAAGTATGGAGGGAGAGAGGGAAAACGGAAAGAGAAGGAAGGGGGTACAGAGAAAGGGAAGGGTAAGGAATGGGAAATAGAAACAGGAGAAAGTAATAGAAGGGAAAGGAAGGGAGGAGAGGGAAAAGGAGGTTGGAAAACTTGAAAGGCAAGGAAAAGGGAAGAAAAGGAGCCAAGTGAAGCCTGCACTGATATTAGTGCTCACAGATGTGTGTGTGCCGTATTTAGTTTGTAGTCGCTAACATTATCAGAAGCATATTATTCACTGGAGTCCAGGACACTTGGACCCTGATCACGCAGCCACTGTTGTGAAATTTTACATTTCCTTCATGATTACTGCATCTTAGAAGTCATTGTAAGCACTTGAGATGCAATGCTCTCTAGTCCCTGAGTTCTATTCTGTAATCATAACTCCATCATCTTCATTACATTCAGACTTGAGAAATCTACAAAGGTAATGAATGGCTGGCGGAGCCGCCAACTTCATCTCTCTCTCCAAGCTGATTAGTAATAAATTTCATTATTTATTGAGGTTTCTTTTAACCTTCCAGAAGATAAAAACAAGACTTTCTGCAAGCGTAAAGTACTGGTAGCAGACCACAGCATCTGCTGTAGGATTCAAGTTTATTTTCTTCAGGGATGTTTCAAGATAAGCTTTTGAAGTTTGTAAGTATATGGCAATTCCTAGTTGTTTCAAACTTCTACAGTTCTGAAGTCTTTCACTTTCCTTACTGCCTTGTTTAGAATGGTTAGAAGTGTGTAGCTCCCTGTTCACTGGGGGTTTTAGATATTTTTCAAAAGCATTTGTTTCTGCTTCAGATAAGGATATAATAAAAAAAATGCTTTGGTAAAAATCTTTCACGCAGTCATCACTAACTCGTAGAAAGCCCTTCTTTGAGTACTTGCTAGTAGAATGACTTCTAAGTCATGTTATGGAGATCTAAGGAATATTAACTTTCTGGGAGTCTGTATTAAGTTTATATTCCATTAAGAAAAACAGAATCTTCTACATGGTTTAAATAGGGCAGTAGTAACACAGGTTGTTGAAAAGGGATCCAGTTTTTAAAAAGGACAAGGAAGTGATGAAGGAGCAAGCGAATATAGGACTGACTTCCAAGAAACTGGGATCAGAAGTGCTACCCTGCCCACAGGTTGGAACTCATGACACAAATGTGCTGTTGAACTTCAGGAAAAGGTCCAAAGAGAGAGGGGTTGAGAAGACATGAACTCTCATCTGTAACGACAATGCTCAAACCAGGCTTCCCCCAAAGTCGGACTGCACACCAGTCTGTTGTTCTACCTCAGAAGTTTGGGTTTGATACACTAAGTGACCTGTACAAACCAGTTATCCCACCAAAAATAAGGAAAGGAAATATATAAATTTAACTAGACGTATTTCATAATTGTCTAAGTCTTTAAAAATGAGAATTGGAAGAATGGCCGATTATCAAGAAGACATTTTTAGAATGCCTCCTATTCCCTCTCTTCTGTGTCTTGTTTTTGATATTGTTATTATCATCCTTAATTATTCTGCTTAATTTCAACAACTACTTTGCAAATTTGGCACTGTCCTGTATTATCCTTTGGGTTACAAGATAATAATACTTATTCCTTAAATTAATGGTAAAATTAATTACTGAATGTTCGGGAGAGTTTATTAAAGAATAATTTCCCTTGCAAAGAAGTCACCAAAATTCCAAGTCTACCCTCCCTGCCTCAGTCAGTTCTTGCTTAGAGAGATACTGTCTGCATGCTTTCTTATTGCTCTTACAGACAGCAGTTTATCTCAAGGAGACTGTTTTCTTCAGAACTTTTCATACAATTTTAAGGTGGATGGTATTTAATTTTAGGCATGTGTTTGGAAAGAAATGAAATGGCTTGATTGATCATGATAGGTACTTTGAGGTTTTTCTCTTGTTGGATAAAAAGCATAGGTACTTAGGATTTGCATTACTTGATGTCATAAAATTAATTAATTAATTAAACAAAACAAAATATGACAATCCAAACATTTGTGATAGGTAACACAGTGCCATTTTTGGAATTGATTCCTCTTATCTAGAACTTCAGCTCTCTCACACTAACTTAGATCAATCATGAGTGACTCATATAGACAAGCTCATATCCCTGAAGTCCAAGACCTGAGATAAGACCATGGGAAAGATACATCTTGTCTATTAGCACTGTGGAGAATCTACTAATGTCATAGATTTCAAATTCTTCAGACAACATCTGTCTCTTTAGATGCTCTCCTCAGTGTACATATCTTTGTGCTAAAATGACAATCCTTTGGATGTACAAGAGGGCCTCTCCTGGAAGTTCTCAACTTGCACTTCATAAGGCCAAGAAAATGTGGTATAGAGGCTTTATTGTATTTCACTGAAGGGACTGGGGAGGAAAAATCACCTACCAATGATTCATTGATATCCATTTCTTCAGTAGAAAAAACATTGGCCTAGCAATTGAGAAATGAGCATTGTGAGTAAGGCTGGGATTAAAGCAAACCAGACACAAGAATACAAAATAGGGGTGACTCTCATTTAGGATCTAGAAACTTATGCAAATTAGACACAGGAAGCCTACTTTAAATTTTGGCTCTTTTATTTAGTGATCGTAATATTTGGGGTGAATTACTTAGCCATCCCTTGGGGCCTTATAAAATGAAAGTAATAGAGCATCTCTTCCAGCAGGGTTAGCGCAAGGATTAAATGAGTTAAACTCTGTCAAGAGCTGAGACTGGAGCCTGGCACGTAGTAAGCACTGCATATATGTTTGTTAAGTCAACAAATTCCTACCTGGAGACAAGCGCGTCATTCCTAACTGTGTACACAACACACACAAATGCCAATGGAGAAGCAATAAATCCTTCTGAGAAGGAAAATCACAGATTCACAGAGCCTCTTTTTCAGAGCTGCTCGTGTTGCTTCCAGACATTGGCTACTTAATCCTTCCAGAACAACCAGAGAGAATTTACGCAAATAAACTTCTCCATTTACAGAAGCGAAAGCAACTACGCAGTAAGATGCTGTGCTTTCCTTGAGTCAGCCCAAGGAGTACAGCAGCTCTCAGTGTTTCTTCCTGTCTTAGGTTCCCTTGCTTTTTAGCAGAAAAAAGAACAAACAACTAAAACCTTAAATATGCGATATCAAAGAAGGTATAGAAAAACATGTTTTCACTGTAAAATATTTATGCCACTTTTAGAAGCTAGAGTTTTCCTCTGGCTGCTATGGGAAGCTAAAAAAGTAAGGGCTGTCAACGGAACTACAACTTCCCATTCTGATTTCCTAAGACCACAAGGAGATCAAAAGTGAAGCTGGGTTTAAAATAATAGTAACACCAAGTGTGCAAGTTCTGTTTAAATTAATGCAAATGTGACCAGATTCTGCCAGCATATGGAAAACTACTCTGAAGGTAAATCGGGAGAACATATAGCAACGAGACATTTGAGAAGAGGTTGACTACCCATATAACCAACACAGTTAAAAAGGAAAAATCTGTGTGAGGAGGATTTGGGTAGAGCTGACCTGAATAGCATGTTCAACTTTCCCCTCCAAAGAGAGCCTTAATGAGTTTTGAGAAACAATAATCTTTGTCCATAAAAGTTTCTTCATGACAACTACTGTTTGTGCAAGAATTCTTGGATTTTATCCAGTGTAGAAACTGTCATAACAGGGTAATACAAGAATAGAAGGGAGAGGGAAGAAGGGAAGGTAATAGCAGAAAAGGCAAGAAATGGATAAATAATATCCATGTTAAGGCATATTTTAAAAAGGAAACTTTGCAATTTTAAATACTAAACAATATATTCTTACTGCACAAAATAGGGATTATATAATTTAGTAAAAAACGTGGAAGAAAATCAAACTCACTTTATTTATGCCATTCCATTGTATGTGAGCATTTTTGACATGCACAAACATATACCTATGCCTCTAAATTAGAACCCAATCGTTCATACTTTATCTTTTGAGAGTTTCATATTTATAAGCAATTTTAGCCCTTCATCCTTATCATCCTATCACACACCCATCTATTAAAACCCTTATTCTTCCCAACAAGTTTATTGTTCTCCCTTCTTTTATATAGCGTGCGCGTGCATGTGCATGTGGGTGTGTGTGTGTGCGTGCACATGCATGTTCATATACTGTTGAATTTAACTAATGTTACCTGATAGACACAGGTGGTGGTTATTTCCTCTAGCATGGGAAAACCACCAGTGGTTACACCACTGAAGAGAGTGACATTTCTTCCCCCAGCCAACCTTAGCTGTCTATACTCCACCTTGAATGATGAAATGTTGATAGGCTAAACAGTGTGCAGGTCTTTTTCAGACAACCACCTTTAAAGTGAGTTCATGAATGCATCTGCTGTACCACGTCCGGAAGACATGGTACACAGCACTTCTTCCCAACCTCTTGCTCTTACATGCCTTCTGTCCTCTCTCCCACCATGTTCCCAGAGCCTTTGGGGACAGAGGGTGATAAAGGTAATGACAGGTAAGACCAAGCACTTCACAGAGTTTTTCTCTACTTTGACCAGGTATGAGTCTGCATCCACTAAAAAAAACAGAACCTTTTCCTGCAGTTTTCTTTCTTCGGGATTACGTTCTGTTTAATTTATTTTAAACTAATAAACAAAAAGCAAAAATTGTGCATATCTGTAGCGGTTCTGTTTGGTGTTTTAATACATAAACACAGAGTATCATGATTCAAGTCACGATAAACATAGTTTTCTTCTCAAATATTCATCATTTTTCTTTTGAGTGAACACATTCAAAATCTTCTCTACCAGTTTTTTGAAATACACAGTATATTGTCATTATCCATAGTCACCCTGTTATGTCCTAAAACCGCTTATTCATATCAGAGTGTAAGATCAACCTCTCCCCATTTTGGGATTCCCACCTGACAATCTATTCCTATGAGCTCATCATTTTTTATATTCTGCAGTTGAGTGAGGTCACATGATACTTGTCTTTCTGCACCTGGCTGTTTCATTTAACATAATGTGTTGGTGAGTCTTCATTGTCAATTCAAATGGGTTGAGAAATCCCTAGGGCATCAGTGAGGCACACATTTGGCTATGTTCATGAGGGCATTTTCAGGGAGGATGAATTGAAGCAGGGAAGAGATGCCCTGAATGTGGGTGGCACCATCCCATAGGAAGGCAAAAGGAAAAATCCAGACAATGGTAGTATCCCAGCTTTCAATTTCCTGATTTGTCAAAATGTAAGAACATAGAGCCATGCTCCTGTAGCAACATCATCCCTGTCATGGTGGACTGTTCCCCCAAACAGTAAGCTACAATAAATCCTTCCTCTGCTTAGCTGAGTCTTGTCAGATATTGGTTAGCAACAATGAGAAAAGGAACCAATACTTGTAGTTATCTCAATTCCATCCATCAACATTCTTACAAGTGATAGGACTTCATTCTTTTTAGAGGCTGTATACTATCCCATGGTGCATTGCAATTAATGCCTTCAAAGACTGTCAAATTCTACCGACATCATTTTCTCTTTATACGCAAGATAGATTTGTTACAGTACTATGAGTGTTTCACTTTTACTTTTTATTCTTTGTCCTCATGCATCTTTCTACTGTTATAATTTAAGACCTTGTTTGCATCATTTACAAAAGGAAATGTCAGTTCTTTAGCCTGGCTTCCAAAGCACTGTGATTTTGTCCTGTGCATCTTTATAGCTCTGTAACCATACCTTCCCTCCAACACACACACACACACACACGCACACACACACACAGAGAGAGAGAGAGAGAGAGAGAGAGAGAGAGAGAGAGAGAGAGAGAAACAGAGGGAGAGAGAGAGAGAGAGAGAGAGAGAGAGAAACAGAGGGAGAGAGAGAAACAGAGGGAGAGGGAGAGAGAGAGAGAGAGAGAGAGAGAGAGAGAGAGAGAGTGCTTCAATATGTCTGAGCTCTTTGACTTTCTATACTGAGGTGTTTCTTCCCATGGAATTGGTTTTCCTACTCCTCTTTCCTATAAAGATCCTGATATATAATTTTCACCGGCTTCAGCTTAAGTTCTGTTACTTTTCCCAGAACTATTTTGTTGTCATTGCCTCCACAACCTCTCCTAAGCCATATTACATGTTTTCATGTCTCCCTGAGAACATCATCAGAACACCTTTTGCAAAAGGGAGTTTGTAAATAAATGGACGTCCAGAGCTCTGGTTTGTAATTATGTCATTTCTTCATGAGAGATTTAGCAATTTGTTCATAGAAATACAGTATTCCTGTAAACAAAAGGCAGCTGTATCTTCGGTTTGACAAGCTAAACAGTACTATCAAGGCAGACAAGGGATGGTATTGTAGTAAAACTACAGACATCGTACAGCATTGGCAACTACATGAGCGGACACACAAAAACCTCTCGTTCATGGGAAGGGATTTGGAGTTAGAGATGTGTTGAATCTATATATGGAGGTCTATATGGGCAGGGCCCTGCATTATTCTCAAATAACTTCACTCCATTTAACCAGCAATTTCTCTAAGGTGCCCAGCTATTATGTTAGGGCAAAGTCAGAAACATCAACCAAGAACTAGCTCAGGATAAACAAGGAAACACTGAGAAACTCAGTCTCTCAAGATCTTTATTCTTAGCTCTGCCGTGCCTGGAGACATGGTCTTAGCTTAAAAATCACATCTTTCAAAGCAAGGGCCAAGAGGTGCTTAAAATAACAGCTGATGCCTAGGGCCTCACAAAAGCCCCGCTTATACCATAGGCTGCTCCAGACAGGTGCTGTCTGCACACAGGGCAAGCATCTGTGCCTTCATGCTTTGAGTGCTTTACAAGGTAAATAAAAGAGACCCTCACAAAGCTCTGTGACCTGGGAGAAGCAATTTGAAGGGTCTCACAAGCTTCCAAACCAATTCCCCATAGAAGCTCCCTTTACAGATGTCTCCTCTCTCTCCAAGGTCCCCACTTTTTCAGAGCTATGGTGAGAAATGTTTGCAGCTTTCCCCAGAGTGAGAGCGACTATCAAAGCAGACCCAGAAAGAGCAAGGAGATGAGTCTAAGAAGCACAGTAGAGACGGCTCCAGATTTGACACAAGCAGCATTCGTTCCAGGAAATGGTAAAAAAATCCCGCTAGGCAGAGGCACTCCATGTGCTGTGACAAAGTACTCCATTAGTCTCCACAGTTAACCATGGGCCACTCTTTCCCTCAATTTACCTATGTCCGTATTGTTTACACTCCAAAAAAAAAAAAGGAAAACTACAATTCAGATTCATCCTAGCCAAAAAGGGAAAGGAAAATGGAAAGGAAGAGGAGGAAGAAAAGAGAGGAAGGGAGGGAAAGAGGCGATAGAAAATGGAGTAGGAAGGTTGGTTTAACAAAAAGTTCAGATTGTGAGCTAAAATGAATTCACCATGGCCATCATCATGGCTCAGTCATGCCTCCCTCAACCTTCACTCTGCATTCTTAGGTCTCCATAATGTTTTTTCATTTCTAGACAGATATTTTTCCTCTGATTAAGAATAGGATTTTCAAGAGTAGGGCCCTAGGCTGGGCAGTGGTGATACACGCCTTTAATCCCAGCACTCAGGAGGCAGAAGCAGATGGGTCTCTGTGAGTTCAAGGCCAGCCTGGTCTGCAAGAGCTAGTTCCAGGACAGGCTTCAAAGCTACAGAGAAACCCTGTCTCAAAAAAACTAGCTATGCCCTCATTCCCCCATGTTCTTACCAAGCTCCAAAAGAAACATGATAGTTTCCCCCTGATATGTCTAAGAAACTTAAAAACTCTCTAGTTTGGGGTTATTTCCTGTGAGACCCCTCCACATTACCTGAAGTTCCACTTACTTCAACCAGATGTGGAGATTTGTCTTAGAGAAAAAGACATTGATGTTCAGAAAACAAGGGGCACAATGATGACAAACAACAAAAGTTTAGTCAGGTCACTTCTGTATGGTTGGTGTCAACTGACAAAAAAGCTGGGCTGTTTGGTTTGTGGGATGTTCCTTCTGAGCTTTCTCTACCAGGACAGTGTTTTTTTTGTTTTTGTTTTTTTTTTTTGTTGTTGTTGTTCTTTTTTAATTTTTTTTTAAACATGGTTTCTTTGTTTTACTGTCCTGCCTGTCCTGAAACTAGCTTTCATAGACCAGGTTTGCCTTTAACTCGGAGATCTGCCTGCAGCTTTCTCCCTAGTGCTGGGATTAAAGTTGTGCACCACCACAGCCCAGCCAACCAACACTAGCTTTATCTATGGACCTTCTGATAAGCCACAAGACATGCCAATCACAAGAATGTGACGTCAGTTAGCGATCAGCTCATTGGTGTGGGACCTTCTTCTGTCTATGTGTTGCTTTTATTGGTTAATTAATAAATCTGTTTCAGCCAGCGGCTTAAGCAGAACAGGGCAAGGAGGGAGTTCCAAGCAGATAGAAGAAGAGAGAGTAGGCTGAGTCTGAGAGAAAGCCCTGCCAGATACAGCCAGCAAATGGAACCTTGCCGGTAAGCCACAACCACATGGCTATATACAGATTAATAGAAATTGGTTAATTTAAGATAAAAAGAGTTACCAAGAAATACGCTTAAGCTATTGGCCAAACAGTACTGCAAATAATATAGTACCTGAGTGATTTTTTTCATGGTCTGGGCAGCTTGGAACAAACAAGCAGTCTCTGCCAACAGCCAATTGTTCTGGAAATTGTAGTTCTCAACTCAGATAGGAAAGGTAATTGCAGTTGGGTTACCCAACATCTGACCTCCAAAAGGATAACTTGCGGAGAGTGATCCTTACGTCCAAGATGTCTGGTTCTGTCTTAGTTTGGTCCTTCCTCTTGTCCAAGCTCCTCCCTCCACTCATGGTTTATTCAGAACATGCAGAGAGTTTCCTTTCTGCACATTCTGTAGTAGTGGGAGTGGCGGGGCTGCGACCCCGGCACCCGGCCGCCCGCACGGCTAGCTTTACCCAAAATAATTACACGGAAACTGTATTCTTTTAAACACCGCTTGGCCCATTTCTATCTAGCCTCTTCTAGGCTAGCTCTCACACCTGAACTAGCCCATTTCTAATAATCTGCTGTAGCCCACGAGCTGGCTTACCAGGAATGATCTTAACCTGCGTCTGCCTGGAGTGGGAGAATCATGGCGACTCCTTGACTCAGCTTCTTTCTCCCAGCCTTCTGTTCTGTTCACTCCACCCACCTATGTTTTAACCTATGAGGGCCAAAGCAGTTTCTTTATTGCTTAACCAATGAAATCAACAGATTGATATATGACACTCCCACATCAACATTCCTTATGAATGGAGCTTGGAAGTGTAACTATGCCCAGGCCAATATTACAGGTTCTCATAATAAGCCAATTTGCCTTAGATGTACATGACTAAAGTCATGCTTTTACTAAGACCTGGTCTGACCTTGAGAGGAAAAAATTGACATTACTATTTCTTTTTTTAAATTGATTTTGTTGAGCTATAAGTTTTTCTCTGTTTCCTTCCCTTCCTCTCCCCTCCCCTTCAACCATCTCCCAATTTACTCAGGAGATCTTGTCTTTTTCTACTTCTCATGTAGATTAGATCCATGTATGTCTCTCTTAGGGTCCTCATTGTTATCTAGGTTCTTTGGGATTATGATTTGTAGGTTTATTTTCTTTGCTTTATATTTAAAAACCATTAATGAGTGAGTACATGTGATAATTGTCTTTCTGGGTCTGAGTTGCCTCATTGAATATGATGTTTTCCAGCTCCATCTATTTGCCTGCAAATTTCAAGATGTCGTTATTTTTTCTGCTCTGTAGTATTCCATTGTGTAAATTGACACATTTTCCTTTTCCATTCTTCAGTAAATGGGCATTTAGGTTGTTTCCAGGTTCTGTCTATGACAATCAATGCTCCTGTAAACATAGTTGAGCACATGTCCTTGTGGTACGATTGAGCATGCTTTGGATAGATAGCCAAAAATGATATTGCTAGGTCTTGAGGAAGGTTGTTTACTAGTTTTTTGAGATATTGTTATACTGACATCCAAAGGGGATGTACCAACTTGCACTCCTACCAGCTAAATTTAACCCCAGTAGCACAGACACTGAGAGAAACAATTAATAAATGGGATCTCCTGAAACTGAAAGGTTTCTGTAAAACAAATGAAAGGTCAACAAGACAGAATAACAGCATTTAGAATGGGAAAAGATCTTCACCCCAGACAGAGGTCTGATCTCCAAAATATACAAAGAACTCAAGAAATGAAGATCAAAAGAACAAATAATCTAATTTTTAAAAATGGGGTACAGTCCTAAACAGAGAACATTCAACAGATGAATCTAAAATGGCTGAAAGACACTTAAGGAAATGTTCAACATCCTTAGTCATCAGAGAAATGCAAATCAAAAACAACTCAGATTTCATAATATACCTGTAAGAATGGCCGAGATTAAAAACACTGATGATGCCTTACACTGGAGAGGATGTGTGGTAAAGGGTACACTGCTATTTCTATGGAAGATAAAGCACTGGGGAAAGTTTAGGACCCCCGAACACACCGTCTGTGAACTGCCCTTAAAGGACACCAATGCCATATTCTCCTTAAATATTCATTTCTTAATAAGCCAAAAGCATAGCTCTCACTTTCCCACTCATCAAAACATACTTTCATTGGCAATGATCATTTTTTTCTCTTTCTATTTTTTATAAATTTGTTTATTTATTTTACTTCTTGGCCACAGTTGCCCCTCCCTATTTTCCTCCCAGTCCTTTCCCACACCCTTCATCCCTGTTCCTACCCTCAATCCATTTCTCCTCTGTTTCTGTATAGGAAAGGGAAGGTCTCCCATGAATATCAACATAACATGGTATATCAAATTGCAGTAAGACTAAGCATCTCCCCATGTATTAAGGCTGAGCAAGGTGACCCAGTATGAAGAGTAGGGTCCTAAAAGTCAGTAAAAGACCTAGAAACAATGACTGTTTCGGCTGTTAGGAGCTCCACAAGAGGACCAAGCTATACAACCATAACATATTTGCAGAGGGTCTAGGTCAGTCTCACTCAGACTCCCCAGCTGCCCGTTCAGTCTCTTTGAACTCCTATAAGTCTAGGTTAGTTGATTCTGGAGTTTTCTTGTAGTGTCTTTGACCACTATCCTTTCTTACTATCCTTTCTTTCCCTCTTCTGCGGGATTTCCCCGAGCTCTGCCTAATGCTTGGTTGTACGTCTATATTTGTTTCCTTCAGATGGAGCCTCTCTAATAACAATTGGGCCAGGCACCAATCTATGAGTATAGCAGAATATCATTAGGCATCAATACACTGAAATTTTTTTCTCCAGATGTGTTTGGTTCTATTTTAACTCTCTGGGTCATGTGGTGGTGGTTCATGTCTTTAATACCATCACTCAGGAGGTGGAGGCAAAGACAGGTGGGTTTGTGAGTTTGACACCAGCCTTATCTACAATGTGAGTTCCAGTGCAGGGCATGTGAAACATAGAAACACCATCTCAAAAAACCAAAATAAAAATCATTTCTAAAGCATTGACTTATGCCACACATTTAGTAACCTTGGAGACATCATTATGAGCTAAGATAGACACATCCCTGGGTCCAGTGGTTTGACAGAAAGAATCCAGAAACAGAGAGACAGACAGACAAGAAAAACCAGTATCAAATTTCCTAGGGAGGTCATGATTTAAGGAAGTTATTAACTGTTGTCTTAAAACAATAGAAAGTCATTTTGTCATAATTCTAGAGAGCCAATATTAAAACCAAGATTCCACCAAAAGAGTTACAAACTGATAAAGCAGAGACAGCAGCCTTCCTGCTAGGCAATGTTCCCTTGTAAGTACTGACTTCAATGGCACTAATCTAGCCAAGGGATCATGTGCAGAGAGATTCAGGAGATGTAGGGCAGAGGATGACCTTTGGTAGGATGACTAGACAATTTATCAACCAAACAGCAATAGTGAAAGGTGGCAAAGAGTACACCAGTGAAAGACAGGACTTTCTATCCAAAACAAAACTGGCTGTCACTTTGATCTTTTAGAACTCCAAACAATGACCATTTACTATTCCCATGAGACTGTTGGGCACCAAAGACACTCTACTTGGAGCTTGTTTTCTTCTTGGCAAACTGGCCTTGGGCAAAGAACTGCCCATGCCTTGACCACTGACAAAATGCATGGTTCTGGACAAGACAAGCAGGATACAAGAAAAAAGACTGCCAAACCTTGCTAAGACAGGGTAAGATGGTTTAGAAAATTTTCCTGCCTCTGAAAATGGTCTGTCAGTTACTCTAGGCCTTGGTCAAAGTTGGTTGCTATAACACTGCAAATGAGACTTTGGGTGATTGCCAAGATACCCAGTTGTCTCTGTCATTTATTGCACATTTTGGAACATGTTTGATTGTATTTCTTCTTTACTCAAGTAATATTATTTCCCTTCTCAGGTCTTTGTTGGAGTGGAAGACTAAATAGTTGTAGTTATTTTCCTCTTATGACTTGGCCAAGCCATTTCTAATACAAGACTTAGACTCCACCGGGAGGCAGTGGCGCACGCCTTTAATCCCAGCACTTGGGAGGCAGAGGCAGGCGGATCTCTGTGAGTTCGAGGCCAGCCTGGTCTACAAGAGCTAGTTCCAGGACAGGAACCAAAAAGAGCTACGGAGAAACCCTGTCTCGAAAAATCCAAAAAAAAAAAAAAAAAAAAAAAAAAAAAAAAAAAAAAAAAACTTAAGACTCCTTAGGATAGGATAGTTATTGAAACATTTGGTATGTTTCTTGCTTGATATTGTTTATGCTGGTTGTAATTCTAATTTTTATATTTGATCTTTGTTCTTACTGCATATAATTTTGTTTTAGGCATAGAACTCTCTTATTTAGACAAAAGGGGAGGTGCTGTGAGAATTCCTTCAACAAATAGCCTTTAAGGTATCAGCGCACTTGGGTGTGGTCTCTTATACTATAAATGCAGCCTTAAAGCTTGTTGTCTGTCTCTCTCTCTCTCTCTCTCTCTCTCTCTCTCAGCTGCTATATTTGGTACCCACTTGTTCAGAGGACTGTGATCTGTGAGTCTTCCCCTAAATAAGGAACCCTTTATTATACTCAGTTCTGAGCTAGTGTGAGATTACTTTATAGCATCAACCTAAACCAACCACAAAGAAATTTTAAGTATATTTTCAATAAAATCACTTTCAGGTAGCTTTAAAAAACATTTTTAAAATCATTTTGAGACAAAGCCTAACTAGCTGGGAACTCACTGTATAGACCAGGTCTTCCACACACATGTGGGTGATCCTCTTGTATCTACCTCCTGAGTCCTGGGATTCCAAGTTGCACTACTACACCTATTTTAAAATAACATTTTTGTGCATGTTAGCCATATATCAACATTCTGTGCTTAGAGTTAATAGACTTGAGTTTAGCAACTAAGCTGTCACTAACTGTTATTCTGGGACATTGTTCTTACACCTCAATTTCCCTAGTTTATTGAAATGAAGTTTATTAATGTTTCTGCCTTAATTCAATCCATGGGAATTCCATTTCAGTGGATTTTTTGAATAGCATACCCTTCTTTGTCGATGTGCAAATTTCAAACTATTTCCTGTGGCTTTACATTGTAATAACACAGGAAAGAAATCTGATACGACAAACAAAAATTCCTGAATGAACAATGGTGAGAATTGTGTTGCATGGGTGCCATATTGTCAAGGATTGAAGTTGCTTAATCAGAGCATAAAGCCTGGGCTGTGTCTTCTATCTCTGTGGACAAAGGCTGGTTTCTGTAGGAAGATGGGCAGCTGTTGTTCAGCTATGCTCTGAGAAAACAAAATTTTCTACTGATTTCATAGGGGTGCATAGTCCACCCTTCTCCAATTATCAACATTTCACCCATTCCTTGAAGCCTATCTCAGATTCCGTGCTCTCATGCCAACAGCTGGTGATGCTGCCTCAAGCTACATACACATTGTATGCCTTTCGTGTGCATCTGTGATGGGTATTTTATCATGTAATTTCATGTCCAATAAGTGCTTATTTTGTAGAACATCCTAGTTTTCTGTGAATTCTTGCAACCAAACCCTCAAGTGTAACAAATTGGGTTAATCTGCTTGAAACCTCTTTGGGAGGCTCTCACTGCTGATGAAAGGTCAGGTAGCCAAACTTTGTATGTCAGGGATAGAGGGAAAGGGCTGTGTACTGGCAGGAAAGTAAATCTGAAATTATGTACACTAACACACCTAAGGACATAAAGGACAGCAACCAAATTCCAGGTTGTCCAGTCCTGTTCCATATACTGGAGTCCTTAGAAAAGATTTTTTTCTCTCCTTTTTTCTATGCAAACCTGCTTTTGAAATTCATCTTAACTTCAAACTTTCCTAAAGCATATGTGGGTTCATTCTAATATTGATCTATTATAAGCTTGTCTTTTTATAAGCTTTCATAAATAAAACTTTATTGACAAAAACAGGTGTTCAACTAAGTTTAATACATTGATTACTCTGTTAATCCTTAGCCTAACTTCAATTTAACATAGAATTCAATCTGTGTAAGGTTCCCATGAAGAACCAATTGTTTGATTCATAAGATATTATTTTGTATTACTTTTACTTCCTTCCCACATGAGATCTTCAATCTTTCCTAATGCCTCAAAGTTCTATTTGTCATAAGATCTGTCCTACAAACATTAACACCTTTTATGAAGGAAAATGTAACCCAAACTCTTTTTCTTCTCTGGATACACAAGCACTTGTGCAGAAGAAGGTTGAGGTTTTGAGCCTCTGTAGCAGCACAATAGAGGGTGTCACCCCAATTCCAACATGTTTGTCATAGATCGGTTGACAAATTAAGAATTTGTGTGAATAAAAGATTTGCTGTCTCTTTACTAGTGCTTTCCCTAGGAAGCCAGTCTTATGTGACATCTGAATCTTTTCTTAAGGAAGTGGGCAACATTTTGTAGGTTGCAATGAGCTTCTACAGGAGTTGTTTGCTTGTATTTGAAGGGGCTCTCTTTGGGCAGTCTTCCCTAAAGGACCTGTGACTCTGGAGAACTTTTGCATTTGTCCTGTCTCAAAGGAAGAATCCACATAATTGAACTGCCAAACTTCCTCCAAAGCCCTGGAGACTTAATTTCTTTTTCATCCTGCCCAAATGACTGAGCTCTCAACCTTAAAGAGATCTCATTTAAAATAGTGAAGAATTCTCAGGATTATTTTCTTGAAAGCCTCATGACCTTGCCTTCTTCACATATCAGACTATTATTCACTCGCTATCTCCTGTGTTTAAATGTGTATTTTTTTCCTCCGTGTTGCCAACGTGTTTATCCCATCACATAACCCCATTCCAATTAGATTCCATCCCCGTGATTCACAAACACTGCCCCTCCATATTCAGACACTTTTCTTACAACACTGGCTGGGCTTCCACGTTTTAATCACAATTATGCATATGTTAAGATTCCTTATAATGATTAACAGCTAGGTTGGAACAGAACTTATTGAGAAAGAGCACAAGCCCCGGCGTCACATGTTGATATAACAGCAAAAGAATTCCACAAAGAATTCACTAATCACTATATTATTCACTACACCAGCTCTCCTTGTGGGAGCTGCTTAGTTTTAGGGTCAACATTGGGCCATCCTTGTCACCCTTGCCTTTAATAATCTACACATATCTTCCTGCCACTAAGCAGAAATCTAACAGTAACAGCAACAGCCCCTTCCCTCACACAGAAAATATAAAGCGAGAGCCATTTTGAACTCCCTGTGAGAAAAAGAGTTAGTGGGGTCAAATGGGCTTGAGACCCGGAGAATTCTAAGCTTTCTTGAGAGATGTAGAAGCTGCAGCATGAAAGGAATTCCATAAATAACAGTTATTAAAATGCCAGAAAATAGTTAAATGATAGCCATGTAAAACAGAGCCCCTGTTTAAATTTTAAAACAAGTCACCATCACTTTAATGGGAAAAATATGTGTTTGCTAAACTCATGGGCCCAATTCTGTTTTCAGTAAAAACCTAGAATTTCTGCTTTAGTCAATGAAGCCCATGTGGGGGCAAGGGATGTACGTTCTCAGGGCAATAAAGGGGACAGAGATGGGCAGAATTGTAAGCATTTCAAGGAAAATTTAGAAGCAGGAAATGAGGACTTCCCTGTGTTCAGCGAACATACAGCTCAAAAGTTTCACACAAATCTTTAAAAGCAGCGTGCATCCCGAGTAGCTCATGTATCCCAGGATACTCTGCTATTTAATCACATCATAAAAATGAGCCTCAGGTTTTCTATTTAAGTCTAGGTCCCATTAAGTTCACCGTCCACTTAAATTTCTTGTAGCGCATCTCAAAACCAACTTGCGTTTTTAAGGATTGCTAACCTCACTGTACCAAGACCACGCTCAGTCTCTTTCATAATAATAACATGTGATCTTTCATATTGTCACTGGCATTTGTGACAGTTTACCGACTCAATGTAGTATAGAATCATCCAGGAAGGAAAAATTTGTCTAGATCAGGTAGGCCTGAGGGTGGGTCTGTGAGGGGATTTTCTTCAATGCCTTCACTGAAGTAGGAAGACCAAACCACTGTAGATGGTACTGCTCCCAGGCCGGGTATCTCTCATAGCCATATATATTCATTCATTCTTTCTCTCCCTCCTTCTACCCTCCTTCCCTCCCTCCCTTTCTCCCTTGCCTATTGGTTGCAGATTAACTAGCTACTCGAGGTTCTTGCCTTGACATCCCTACAAGGATGAATTGTAACCTTAACCTGAATCTGTAGCCAAAAAAGCGACTTTCTCCTCACAAGCTGTTCTTGTCAGCGTTTTATTAAGGCATCAGGAAACAGAACTAAGACAGCATAAATCAATGGTCAAATGTCAAGTGACATGAAACAATGTTTTCGCTCAAGGAAAGAAGATAGCTTGGAGTTCATACTTTAGATATAATTTCATTTCGGGATAATAAATTAATCTGCACCACAAAGTTTTGTATTTTAACAACTTGACTATTTCAAGAAGGAAAGACATATGCTGCCAAATATTCAGATCGGTGCTACCAAGGACCCAACTCCCTAAGCCCCATCAAAGAAAACACTTGGTAGTTTACCACAGTTGCATGTTAGAAAGGAGGAGCATTCTCTCGCTGTGTCCATGACAAATACCGAAGGTCTAGAATACAGTCAGTCCTCCCTCCCTCCATGGCGCTGTAGAAGTTCTGCACTCTGCCTGTTCCCATGTTTCTCAATCTGGTAAAGAGCAAAGATGACTTTTTCCTGTCAAAAATCAAGCCATGTTGGGCGGCATATGTCAAAAGCCAGCTTTGCCATACCTCGTATGGTTCAAGGGTAGGAGCATGAGGTTTAGAATTATTAAGCAAAAGAAACAGAGATATAGGAGAAATAAGAGCATTGAGAGGGACATTCAATGAATACTGAATCCACCTCGTTTATTTTTCCACATGCTTATATACTTCACTCGTAGAGGGGATGGGGTTGACAACAGACTTCATTAACATGATATAAGGAATAGACTCGAATTCTCCGACGTTTGGTCCAGGTGGAACACATCTGCTTCTACATCCAAAATAATAATTAACCACATTCTAGATCAGAATCTCTCATTTCTAGCCACACCTGTTGTCAACAACTTTGAGAAAGCAAAATACACTCAAACTCTCTGGCCACCAGTCAAGGTAGAATAGGCTCACAGCTCTGTGGACCCTCACATTTTCCTTTCAAGCTTCAGTTACTATTCAGGAGATGGATTAGTACTGCCCATCCCAGGCGCTCCATTTGAAAGATATTAAGAAGATAACTACTCGTCTTAATAGTACCTTGAACTAACTTGTTTATTAAATCTTTGTGCTTCGACGGATGTGGGGTCTATTGATAGATATTGGTATTTTATATATTGAGTGATCCTGTCTGCTATAATAGCTACAAAACCAATGGAGAGGAAGATGTGTCTAGAGAAGTGAACCACCAGAAGTGAACCCTGGAAGCAGACTCCATAGGTGTGAAAAGGTGTTGATGCTCACTGAATATTAATGGTGAAACCAGTATTTAGCATCTCCAGACCCCTAGGTATTCAGATGACAGGCCTCTTTCCACAAACATAAAATGCAAGAATTAAACCCATACTAATAACTCAAATCCATGCCTAATACTTAGAAAGATACATATTTAAATAGCATACTTAGGTAGCCATCCCCTTTAGTGCTAAATCTCCTGCTTTATGAGAGTTATTAAAAGACAATAAGAATATCCCTCCAGGATAAAACGTAGCAATCCTCAGTGGGCACAAAATACCCACTGTTCTCTGATACCTGGCCACACTAGCCTATTGTTAGCCTTCCTGGAAGTAAACCAACTTTGACATCAAGCCTGTAGGCTTTGTTCTTCAGAAATCTCTACCTGCAGTATTTTTCTGTGCATGCATGGTTTACACACATCTTTTTTTTATTGAGAAAAGGAAGAAAAAAAAAAACAAGTTTCCACCTCCTCCCAGCCTCCCATTTCCCTCCCCCTCCTCCCACCCTTCTCCCCCTCCTCCCACTCCTCTCCCCCTCCCTCTCCAGTCCAAAGAGCAGTCAGGGTTCCCTGCCCTGTGTTAAGTCCTAGGTCCTCCCCCCTCTGTCCATATCTAGGTAGGTGAACATCCAAACTGGCTAGGCTCCCACATAGCCAGCACATTGCATAGGATCAAAACCCCGTGCCATTGTCCTTGGCTTCTCATCAGCCCTCATTGTTCGCCATGTTCAGAGAGTCCAGTTTTAACCCATGCTTTTTCAGTCACAGTCCAGCTGGCCTTGGTGAGCTCCCAGTAGATCAGCCCCACTGTCTCAGTGGGTGGGTGCACCCCTCGTGGTCCCAACTTCTTTGCTCATGTTCTCCCTCCTTCTGCTCCTCATTGGGACCTTGGGAGCTCAGTCCAGTGCTCCAGTGTGGGTCTCTGTCTCTATCTCCATCCATCACCAGATGAAGGTTCTATGATGATATGCAAGATATTCGTCAGTATTGCTATAGGCTAAGGTCATTTCAGGTTCCCTATCCTCAGCTGCCCAAGGAACTAACTGGGGACCTCGGCTTGGGCTCCTGGGAGCCACTCTAGGTTCAAGTCTCTTGCCAACCCTAAGGTGGCTCCCTTAACTAAGAATTGTGCTTCCGTGCTCCCCTATCCAACCTTCCTTTATCCCAATCATCTTTTTCCCCCAAGTTCCCTCCATCTTCCCCTTCTCCCTTTTCTCTCCCCATCTCCCCCTACCCCCATCCCACCCCACCCCCAAGATCCCAATTTTCTCCCCGGCAATTTTGTCTACTTCCCATAGCCAAGAGGATAACTATATGTTTTTCCTTTGGTTCACCTTCTTACTTAGCTTCTTTAGGATCACCAATTGTAGACTCCGTGACCCTTATTTATGGCTAGAAACCAATTATGAGTGAGTACATCCCGTATTCATTTTTTTGGGTCTGGGTTACCTCACTCAGAATAGTGTTTTCTATTTCCATCCATTTGTATGCAAAATTCGAGAAGTCATTGTTTTTTACTGCAGCGTAGTACTCTAATGTGTAGATATTCCACACTTTCTTTATCCATTCTTCCATTGAGGGGCATCTAGGTTGTTTCCAGGTTCTGGCTATTACAAATAATACTGCTATGAACATGGTTGAACAAATGCTCTTGTCATATGATAGGGCATCTCTTGGGTATATTCCCACGAGTGGTATTGCTGGGTCCAGGGGTAGGTTGACACATTCTTATGCATCGGGGAGGCCCCAGCTTCTGTCATTTTCTCTGCTTTTCCAATGGAAGCACAGATTGCTCTGCCTGGTTTTATGTATGTGAATTAGAAAACAATCACTGTATCAAATTTCTTTCCTTTTTTTTTTCACGAGTTTGCTTCTTTCTGCTTGAATGGAAAGGGAGACAATGTTTTGATGAATTTTCATTTTGTTCTTTGAGCCAGCATGAGTAGGCAATAGTAGGGATTTGGGGAGATTAATTTTCCTTTGTTTCAAGCTCTTCTGCATTGAAGCATGAAAAGCGAATGCACTTTTCCGTCATAGAAAAGGTGTTGGCATAGTCAGCCTCACGTGGTCTCACATAGCAATGTCGTTGGATCAGAGAGGTTATCATCCGTTATCCTCTGAATGTTGTAGTCCTTTGAAGAGACTTCCATCTACTGGTTTGGTACATAGCCCCACCAGTTCTAAGGATAATATAAGCTTTCATGTCAACAGAATTCCCCCTCTTTATTTTAACAAGTGTTATTAGTCCCTAGAAACAGCTCCTGCAAATCTTGTTCAAAAAGGACCTTGTTATGGCACACCGTTTAAATGCTGCGTGCATGATACCTCCTGCAGTAGAAAGGAAATATTATAGGGTTGATCAGCTCCTTCATCTCTGCATGAACATTTCCAACAGACGTCAAAAACCTGTCTTCTTTGCATAATGTGATTTATATTAATGTGTTATGTTATGTTATTACTTAGAATGAAAAGAGGTTTAAATTTTGTAATAATGTATTTATGTATATAGTTATATCTGTCTTCAATGCAGTTCTTGCTAAACTAATATTTTGACATAACAGCTCCTTTGATTATTTTTGGGAGGTGTGTCCACAATTATAATCTAGGAATAAGTGTAAAACCTACCAAATATTTGCTTGGTGAAGTCTTTGCAATTTCAATTATTCTAGGCAACTTGAGAACTTAACATCTTTATAATATAAACCTAAAATCTTTTTGCGCTTCCCTAATCATTCAAAAGTGAAGGGGAATAAGCAACCTGTTCTTCTCCAGGGAATTTTACAACAATGTTTTCCTCAACAACACCAAGGCAAGTACACCAAAAATACCCCTTACCTTACAGACTGTGCATTACGTAAAAACCCTGAAGGGAAAAGGCTTTAGGAATCCGTCACAACAAATCAACTGCCTGTAAATTTTACAGTAAGCTGCATTCTTTCAGAATTAAAAGAATAAAACTGACTTCATTAGTGAGCAATGTTTCTGTCTCTAAAAGTAATGTAATGGTAATTCAATGAGCAAAGAAAAACACCTTTTACATACATGTAAAAATATTTTTTTAAAAAATGCATACATACATTTGATTTACTTGATTTTTGAGTAAGAATTAGGATGTCATGACAGTCATTGCAATTCAGTTTTAAAAATATAGGACAAAATCTATCAGGGAGCTTGTTCCTGTAGAGGACCAATTCTCCTTCAATCGGCATCCATTAATGGCCTGTATTCTTCATCTATGGATTTGGTACTGAGAGATTTCTCCCATCCATATCTGTGTCAGTGTACCAACTGGAGTTGTCATTCTGCAGGTCTTGTTTAGGTGACCATATTGTTAAGATTTCATAGATGTGGCTTCCTGTCCATATAAAAGACACTTTACAGCTGCAGCTGTCCTGGTCCTTTGACCCTTATAGTCTTCACTATGTTTCCTGATACTAAAATGGAGAAATGTACCCACTGCAGATGGATACATCCGATCCTCAGCATATGAACAGCACTAATCAGTCTCAGTGGGTAGTATGTGTGTATACATGTGGATATATTCATAAATATTTAACAACAGTTAACGAAAAAGAAAGTCTAAGGCTTGGAGGAAGAGGGAGCAGATGAAGTGAGAAGAATGTAAATACAATACTCATGAATAAAATTCTCAGGAAAACAAAATAAATGTAAAAATACAAGCTATATAATAAAGCCACGACATTCGAAAGATTAACCAAGATACATTCAAGAACAGTAAGACAAAGGATTTCATAAGAATCAGTAAGCACACAGGCAACAAGCACCACTGTCTTAGGGCCATACAGCAGATGAGCAAGAGAGAGTCCATGCTGATCCTTGCATGCTATGCTGAAGGACGAGGGTTATTTCTGATAGAGTAGGAGGGTAACAGTATTGACCAAAGAAAGACTGTAGACAATGATGTGCAGCTAGAAGAGTATAAATCACAGTCAGGACTGGGGAAAGAGATCTCAAATCGATGATCCATGGACCAGATTCAACACATGCTTTGTTTTGTCCTAATTGGAATTATTAAATACTTGTTTAACTTCATATATAAGCCCAAATGACTAACTTTTTTTAAAAAAATTAAAGGTTCAGTCATCATTTACAGCTAACAAATATTTTCCCTTGAGCAAAATTTAGCTGAGCTTCAAAGTATTTAGACCCCTTCCTCCTTACCACAATTCCCACCTGCCCACTTTACCTATAGTAACTCATGTTCATTCTACACATGACTCAGAAATACTGTGTCAGTGAATATTGTCATATACACTAAATCACCACTATAGAATAGAACATATGCCCAGAGAAGCATTGAGAGGAAACCTTTGAAAGTAAGAAGTTGGCAAAGTTATAGACAACATTGAGTGTCATGCTAAGGTTTCCAATGAGTTCACAGAAATCAGTGGGCAAAATTCACATCTTAATGAGTAATGATCAGAATGATATTTTAAACACCTGCACCCTAGGGCATGAACAGGGTTTCTGAGGATGTAGAAAGAGGAAGCTAGGAATAACAGTAATTAAAGCTAACATTTAATTCTGCCGAGTTACAAATCTATCTTTGTACTTTGCTTTAAAAAGCAACAACTGATCCCTTATAAAATGAGATATGCATGGGTTGTTTACCTAGCTATAATCACCGTCTTTGAAAGCTACATAATCTGACACTTGACTCTCATAGGTCAAACCTTTGGATAACCTGGTGCAATGACAGCCTCATATTTTTAATAAAAAATAAAGTCCTTTCATCTTGAAAGTACTATGCTAGAAGAAAAGAAAAAAAACTTAGATTATCTGACAGAATAAAGCTTCTTAAAACAATGGGTCTCTGTACTTTTTCCTTGTCAATCCTACTGTATAGCTCAGGATCTTCCCTGAGACTCTACATTATTTATCATTTATAAAAGAAAAACCCCTTCTCAACAGAAGAAGTTCAAATGGCCAAAAGACACTTAAGGTCATGCTCAACCTCCTTAGTGATCAGGGAAATGCAAATCAAAACAACTCTGAGATACCATCTTACACCTGTCAGAATGGCTAAAATCAAAAACACCAATGATAGCCTTTGCTGGATAGGATGTGGAGTAAGGGGAATACTCATCCATTGCTTGTGCAACCACTTTGGAAATCAGTGTGCACTTTCTCAGGAAATTCAGGATCACCTACCCCAGGATACAGCAATACTACTCTTGGGAATATACCCAAAAGGTGCCCTATCATACTACAAAAGCATTTGTTCAACTATGTTCATAGCAGCATTATTTGTAATAGCCAGAACCTGGAAACAACCTAGATGCCCCTCAATGGAAGAATGGATGAAGAGAGTGTGAAATATATACTCATTAGTGTACTACTCAGCAGTAAAAAACAATGACATCTTGAATTTTGCATGCAAATGGATGGAAATAGAAAACACTATCCTGAGTGAGGTAACCCAGACCCAAAAAAGTAAATATTGTATGTACTCACTCATAAGTGGACTCTAGCCATAATGGACATTGAGCCTATAATTTGTGATCCTAGAGAAGCTAAATAAGAAGGTGAACCCAAAGAAAAACATATAGTTATCCTCCTGGATATTGGAAGTAGTCAAGATTGCCAGGCAAAAATTGGGTGCTTGGGGGTGGGGGTGGGGGTGGGGTAGAGGTAAGGGGAGATGAGGAGAGAGAAGTGAGAAGGGGAGGATGGTGAGAGCTTGGGGGAATGGGACAGTTGGGATGGAGGAAGGGTGGATATGGGAGCAGGGAAGTATATATCTAAATTAAGGGAACCATTTTAGAGTTGGCAAGAGACTTGACTGTAGAGGGGTTCCCAGGTGTCCAGGGAGAAGTCCCAAGCTTGTTCCTTGGACAGCTGAGGAGAGGGTGCCTGAACTGGCCCTATCCTATAGCCATACTGATGAATATCTTACATATCACGGTAGAACCTTCATCTGGCGATGGATGGAGATAGAGACAGAGAACCACATTAAAGCACTAGACTGAGCTCCCAAGGTCCAAATGAGGATCAGAAGGAGGGAGAACATGAGCAAGGAAGTCAGGACCGTGAGGGGTGCGTCCACCCACTGAGACAATGGGACTGATCTAATGGGAGCTCACCAAGGCCAGCTGGACTGGGACTGATGGAGCATATGATCAAACCGGACTCTCTGAACGTGACTGACAATGAGGGCCGACTGAGAAGCCAAGGACAATTGCACTGGGTTTTGATTCTGCTGCTTGTACTGACTTTATGGGAGCCTAATCTGTTTGGATGCTCACCTTCCTAGACCTGGATGGAGGGGGGAGGTCCTTGGACTTCCCACAGGGCAGGGAACCCTGACTGCTCTTTAGACTGGAGAGGGAGGAGAAGGGGGAGTGAGGGGAGGGGGAGGGAAATGGGAGGAGGGGAGGAGGTGGAAATTTTTAATAAAAAAAAGTCAAGTTTATTCCAAAAAAAAAGAAAGAAAGAAAGAGAAAAACCCCTAAGCATCCCTAGTGTATGCTCCAGTGCACTATAGGTTAGGACTGTTAGGGATTTCTGAACCTTGGTGTAAGACCATTTTCAGAATCCTATTACTGTAAAAGTGAATTCCCTCAGGTTAACCCTACGATGTCTTTCAAGAATATTTAACCACAGAGCCCTCTCTTTCTCCTTCTAAGCATTTGTCTGTTCTTTCCTTCCATCCTTTTATTTTTAGTTAAGCCTATGAGACAACGTCTGAGGACATGGATGTCTGCAGACAAGGGTTGTCTGCTCCAGGGCAGCAGGCATTCCTTCATTGGTTAAGTCTCATGAGCACCTGCTCTCTGGATAGATGCTGTAAAATTTCCAGATGTTTCTTTTTCCCTCAATTCATTTATTTGAAAATTTCCAGCATGCTTACAAAATTATGAGGATCTGACTCTGCTCCCAGGCAAAAGTAGAGACTGGTTGGATTTATATTTGCTCCTCAAACCCAGTAGATTGAAGGAAGTTTCCCTCATTTTATTCAAGTGGAAACCCTTTCATTTTATGTTCAAGAAAAAAAATTGTCAGCTGGGCAATGGTGGTGAACACTTTTAATCTCAGCACTCAGGAGGCAGAGGCAGGTGGATCTCTGTGAGTTTAAGGCAGCCTGGTCTACAGAGTGAGGTCCAGGACAGCAAGGGCTACACAGAGAAACCCTGTCTTGATGGGGTGGGGGAAATGTCCTTAGCAGTCAGTTCAAAAACTTACCACAATCTACTTTCTAATATAACATTTAAATTGTAAGATACATTTTAATTTGTTTTTACGTCTCATCTTGGTATATTGTGAACATATTCATTTCCCAATATAAAGGAAAATGAGGAAAAACAGTTTCAAATGCTTTCCTAACAGCCCTTTAACTTAATTTAAAAGCATAACTTGGGATTCTATTTGGTAAATGAAATACTCTTTTTTGCCTGAGTTGTACAATTGTGGAAATGCATAGACCCCTGAGTTTTTAAATGATTTACCAACTGGTTTTCAAGTTAAGTGATTTTTTTTCCATGAACATTAAAAAATTTAAGTTGAGTGTCAGTTCACAAAATTCATAAACTTAATAGGAAAACTCTGATAGGATTTGAGTAATATTTTCCACCCAATGACTGCAACAGACAGTGGCTGAGTAAGGCATGACCAAAAATAATATGCAAAGTAAAAGCACATTTCTGGATCTTTAGCTCAGGCTGGAAACAGATGTTTTAATTGATTTCATTGACAGCATTTCAAACCCACAACTCAATCCTTCTGCCGTACGCTTCGTCTTGGCGCACGATTCTGCCAAAGCAACGAATACCAGGAATAAACTCCTTCACCTTCCTGGTCTGCCTCCACGGAGTCCAGGGCCATTTGTTTCTAGTGCCTTCCCCTCATCAATCCTACCCGCTTACTGAGACTACCCGTGAAGACCTAATCTGAACTGAACACCCTTACCGCTATGATCCTCTCCCACTAACACTTTCTGTACACCCACTGTGCCTTTCCTTCTCTCTAGCAGATGTCATTCTGTAATACATCCTTCCATTCACTTCCTGGTTACCTGTTGCCATCACGAAATGATAGTGTACCAACGGTTTTGCTATGTTTCTGCCTGTGCAAAAGGCCAGATCAGACCAGATTAAAAATAGATAAACGTAGAGTTACTTGGAGCAGCTCTTGGGTAAGTTCACTGGTCCCAAAGAAGACAGCAGAGAATTCATGCACCCAGGCTAAGGCAAAGAAAGTTTATAGATTGTAGTCAATGGGTGATGAAAATACAAACCAGGAGTTGATACTGTGCCCAGGAATGGTCAAAAGCTAGATTCCTGGGAGGGCACTCGGGTGCCATTTCTTTGATCAGTTTTCTCCGTGGGAACGGGGTTGGAGGAAGTAGAGCAGATGGGTTTCCCAACTTGTGCAAGGAAAAGTGGGAGTTCCAACCGAACAAGTTTGTCCCTGCCTTTTTAGCACCAAGTACAGTACTAGGCATAAAGTTGGAGAAGAAAGTATATATTGTTTTTCAAGACCTATCCCAATTGTCTCTGGAAATGGGAATGCTGACATCATTCATCTCTTCTTTGGAATATTCTTCTCTAACTTAGCTTAAAACATATACAATCATCAGCTACACCCTGGAGTACCCAGGGCCTCCTTCTGCCCTTCCTTTGCTTTTGTATTCAGATCAGTATCTGTGGTTGCATCTATTTCCAGGTCATTGGCACAACTTTCTTTACTTCCTTTGTCTTTCCTACACTGCTGGAATGCATTCATAGCTTCAAATTAACTCAGTAGTTTACCTTTTTCAATATTTGTACTCTCAGAGCAGATCTCTGCCGAGGAAAATCATATACAAAATAAATTGGAGTAAGGTTCATGATAGTCAACAATATATGGACACTCAAAACCATACTACATTTCTATGAATGCTGTTTCTCTTTACACAAAGGGGTTTTCAATCTTTTCAGATAGGTTAGATTCTTATTTCTCACTCACATTCAAGGAATGGATCTGTCTCATTTTTTTGGACAGAGCTCTCTTATCTTCTCCAACCAACTCTGTAATAGACAGATTGAATTAATGGCTCCAATTCCTCCCAAGTCTGTATACACTCACATTGCCATGCATCTTGTTTGCTCTGCATTCTGAATCAAACTTTGACCATGAGAATTGTTTGGTCAATAAGAACTTACCAAATATCTTATAAGTGAAATGTCTGAGTATTCAGACTATTGTTTTGCCTTTGCCATCATGATGAAATGATGCCTCAAATAGACTTCTGGGAGATGAAGAACATGTAACCTACCAGCTTCCATCTCTCCATGAGAATAGTCCAAATATCATTAGACATGTGAACAAGTACAATTGAGAAGAGAAACAGCACCCTGAGGAGTGCAGTCTGCATTTGCTTCCTTCTTCTGTTTGCCCCAAATCAATAGGTAAAGATTTCTCAAGACACAACTTTTTTACTCAGCCCATACCAATGACTTGGCTTGTTTGTGTATGTTACCATCTATTGCTGTCTTTCTACCGATTGTTTCAGAATATATGCCAATATATTCTACTTCTTTCAGTATTCAAGTAACAAATAAACCCCTTGAAAATACACACTAACTGATACCACTGCATTTCTCAGCTTTCTTGCATAAACATGTCTTAGTTAATTTTGTTGAGATAAAATACCTTAGCAGAAGCAGCCTGGGAAAGAAAAGGTATATTTTAGTTCACAGCTTTGGAGGAACAGAGTCCTTCACAGTGAGAAAGGCTTAACAGAGAGAAGTATGGTGGCAGGATCAGGAAGCTGCTGGTCACATTTTCATCCATACACAGGAAACAGAAAGGAAAACAGGAAGTAGGAGAAAGGTATAAACACTTAAAACCAACCCTCATACTTCTTTAAGCAAGGTTTTTGTAGGGTCTGGGTCTACCCTTGTTCCTGTGGTTCATCTTGTGGACAGTTTCTGGTCAGCTAACTAAAGCATTCTGTTTGTTCCTGTGCTCCCCCTGCCCTGCCTGGTGATTAGCTGTAGGGCATTATTGACTCCATCTTTGGCATGGCAATTTCCCACCTGCCTGGGTGGAAATCCTTATGCAGCAACGAGGTATATAAGGATTTCCCCAAGGTTGAATAAACAGCATTAGGCTGATCACCTTTTGAATGACCCAGGTCTCTTTGTGTGTTCTTTCAATCTCCAGGCCCTTGCCCGACTTGCCTACGGTACAGTGACACGCGAACTGTATCGAGGGGGTAACACAGAATTGGGTGTTACAGGTTGTACCTACCCCAGATCCCATAACCTTCCCCAAACAGCACCAGCACCTGGAAATAAAGTGTTCAAAAACGTGAGCCTGTCCGGAAGGAACGTTCTCACCAGGACCACACTGTATTTTTCCCTTCCCTTCAGTCTTTACTTCCTTCACATCTGACTTCACCCCCATTTGTCTCCACTGAAACTGCTTTTGGTAGTGTCCCCGGTGAGTTGTTTGTTGCCAAAATCAATGAACATTTGTCTGTCTTCATATTAAAATTCCGAGAAGCTTGGGAGAACACTCCCTTCTCAGAACGCTTTGGTTTCTTTGGCTTTTCTCTGACTTCCTGGTCGCCAGTTGGTCTCATTCTCCCTTGAAAGTGATTTCTCTTCATCCCAGACTGAAAAGATTGCAATTAACTTCCTTCACTCGTCTCTATGCTTGCTTCTTGGGTGTTCACAACATTCCTATGGCTTTAAATAAAGCACACATTCATAGCCAAGTTCCTATCCCTATCTTAAATACCTCCTCAGAATATAGGCTTGTAATTTCAAATGGTCATAATGTATGTCTAGTTGAATGTTTCATACCTAGCTAAATTCAACATAAACATCATAATGCTTGCAATTTCCACCCAAAGAGATCACCACTGCCTAAGCTGCCACACTGTGACTCTAAGTAAGTGACAAACTATTCATTAGTATATTTGAATGTGAAAGGAAGCTTTGACTCTTTACTCTTAATCTTACCTAGTCCATTACCAAGTTCTGTTTCCTATCTGAAGAATATTTCAAATGTGTCTATCTTTTTAGTAACCAGCTAGCCTCCCCCACTCCCGAAAAATACCCATAATTTCTTAGTGTGACTTCTTAATAGATATTTTGTCCATCTTTTTGCTTCTGTTCCTTGTTATGGTTCTGTGCATCGCAATAAAGCTAATTTTTCACAAATGTAAATTACAGCACATTTTTTTCTGCTCATAAAGTATTTTTTGTTCTGCTGAAACATCCAGAAACACTGTTGAGAGCTACAAGGCCCCCATAGGATTGATGATTTGTTCTCCATTCACTTCAAGTGCCATTCCCTCTTGTCCCCAGGCCCATGTCATACCAAGGTCCTCAAGATGGAAATGGGTTCTTTTCCTTAGAGATAAAGTTCTTGCTGGCCTGGGCAGGTGGCCCAATGGAAAAAGACACATACTAGGCTTATAAAGGACTCATGTGTGTTTCCTAATACCCACTCAGGCAACTCACAAATCTAGGAGATCTGATGCCTCTGGCCACTGCAGGCACCTGCGATTATCTCATGTCCACACACAGATACACAGGAATATATATATAAACTAGATATTAATTTTTGGGAGCTGTGAATACCCAGATCCTGAATTTCTTGTAAACAACTTGTTTTCCTCTGCTCTGAGACAGCTTGGAGCTGCTCTGAGCACAAGACCCTCAGGAGTTCCTGATGGCAGGGAATCCTTTCTGGTGGATTTGGCTGGGACGTGGCTATCAGTGAAGGCTCTCTATATAAGTGGCTGTGGTACACAATAAAGGGGGAATTCCTGTTTCAGGCATTCTGGCAGCAAGGACGACCCATGTCCCTGTCTGTGAGTCTCTGTGTGTTTCAATCTCCAGTTCCTTGCCGGGTTCACTAACTGTATGGTGGCGCATAGAGCGCAGATGGGCGTGGTGTGCCACAATTAATTTTTTAAATAGTGAAGTTGTTGATCCTTAAACTTGTCATATCTTCACCTTCTCAGGATCATTTTTGCAACATCAAATTGTGCTTCCATGAAACCCTTCTAGCCACTTATCTACAGTGGATGCCCCCAGAATCTCTTAGCTGTTACCTAGGTGCCTTGTTCATTAGGTACCCATATCTGTATACTAAAGTTATTTTTCATTCGTTTAATAGACGTTTACTAAATGCCTACATTTTACCAGCCATCAGGGTCAAAAGATTGAGCATCAGGGAATAAAGCAGGCAAAATTATCTGCTCACATGCAACATGAATTCTGAGGTGAAATTGAAAATAAACAAAAATAATTTAGTAAAATATATGTAGCATGATTACGATTTGCAAGTGTATTGGGAAAACTAGAGCATATGGCCATGAGTCAGCATTGCCAAAGGAGGGCCTGCATCTCAATAGAGTTTCCAGGATACCCTTAGTTGATATTTAGGCAAAAATCAGTGGTGAATGTAGAGTCATTATATTTGAAACGGGACTCTGTGGGAGAAAATAATAAAAGAAAAAGACAAAATTCGTAAAAGGTAGAATAACAGAGAAAGCCTAATTTGTGTTGAAAAGTAAACCTGTTAGAACAGGACTCAAGCTGTTACTTGGGCTAATCCCATGAGAAGAGACGATCTAGACAAGGAATCATGCTTTAAGCAGAGGCAAAGGCCTTTAGGGACCTTCAAAGTGCCAACAGTTTAGCCACTGGAGAACTGAAACAAAGCCAGTGGCTATGGCAGAAACAATATAGAGACCTGAAGTACACAGAAGTTAAGGAGTAACCAGGGTTCACGCCACTTAATGTCTAATGAACAAAAATGTAAGAGTACAAAACTGTGTAAAGCAAGAGTATAGGTTACAGAATGATTTTAAGTAAGCAGGCAATATTATTCGATCAATATTTAAAGACTACAATGTCAATGACACATTTTGAAAGAATCTATTCAAATGTGAATTCAAACTTCAGTCAGTAAAAGTCAATAAAATCGAACTACTTATTTCTCTGCCCTCCTCACCAGGTCAGCCAAGCAAGAGGCTAGTGTCAACTACCATGTGGCCATAGTCACTTTTCCCTCTACTGTCACTTGAGAAGAGGAGACAAATCCGAGTTTATATCTTGTTGCAGAATGTTAGTTTAAGATGTGTTATAATTCTTTGTGCTGTGGAATATTTGTTTAATGATGGAAAGATGTGTTGCATTCTTTTATGTTTCATTTGTTTAACTCTGTGAAGCTGTGTTACTTTTCTTGCCTAAAACACCTGATTGGTCTAATCAAGAGCTGAGCAACCAATAACTAGGCAGGAGAGGGATAGACATGGCTATATAGCTAGGCTATAGATTGATAGGCAGAGAAAATGAATATAAGGAGAAGAGAGAAGAGTGAGGAGAAAGAAAAAAGAGAGAAGAATGCCAGAAGCCAGTCACACAGCAACACAGTCCGCCACAAACTAAGAAGGAAAGAACGATATAAATGAATATATCGATATATAAATATACAAATAATGGTAAAAGCCCAGAGGTAAAAGGTAGATGGAATAATTTAAGTTAGGAAAAGTTGGCTAAAAAGTCAAGCTAAAACCAGATATTCATAAGAATAAGTCTCTGTGTATTTATTTGGGAGCTGGGTGGCCAATGCCCAAAGAGGAAAGAGTAAGAGAAAGAAAAAATACAGTATTTTGTGGTTTTGAGAGATGTGACAGAAGTGGGAAAGCTGTGGGCATTTTCCATTTGCAGGAGCCAGAACATGCTTGAGGTCTGTCCATGAATTTAGTGTCAACTTGATGACAGACCGCTACGGAATTGCCTCATGCAGTCAGCTGACTCTGAGTTCATGACTGAGATACCTAGTATAACATTGAAACTTTGTGTTCCCTCTCTGTGGAGTGGAGTTCCATTAACAAACTAGACTCTCCTCTTAAAAACATATATGTGTCTTCTGCTGATATAATATAGCTTTACTCTGAAACTAATGGACAAACAGAAAGCAACAAATATATCTTGCACAGTTACTATATCAGTTTGCAAGGACATTGTTATACTTAATTCCCACACCTCCAACTCTTATAGTTTAACATAACTAAGATTCATATTTTATGTACAAGGATGATATGGACTATGTAGTGACAGTGCGGTGAAGAAAACTCTGCTCTAAATTCCTCCCATTTTTAACTTTGCTAGGTCCTCAGAGGCATCCCTATACTTTTTTTTATATGTATACTTGTGTGCACTTGTGGGTGTGCATATCCACATAACGCAGTATAAATACTAAAGGAAGATGTCATTGGGTGCCCTGTTATGCAATTCTTCACCTTTCCTCAACAGGATTTCTCACTGAACCTAGACCCAAGCTGCCTGCTGCCAAGTCCCAGTAATTCTCTGGTCCCTGATAGGGCTGGAGTTATAGACTCACATGTAGGCCATGTCTGACCCTTTGCATAAGGGCCTTGAAGTCAGGTCCTTTGCTTATTCTGCAAGTGCTCTTACCCATTGAGCTATCTCCTCAATCTGACTATCCCATCTTGACAAGAACTGGAAGGGAGTTTGAGGTTTTGTGGTCAAGGCCTATAATGATGCTCATAGTTTTTTGTTGTTTTTTTTTTAACCAATCTCATTGAATATAACCCATTCACCTGACCGTCTGTATGTACAGGTCTAGAAAATAGCCTAGATTTGTAATCAGAAGAATGAGGATATAAACACCAGTGAACCCCAGGAGCTCCTTGCAGCTACTTCAGTTCATTGGATTCAACAGCTGGTAAAAGGATTGTGACATCATCTTAGTTAGATTGTAATTATTTTATTTTACATTTTACACAACATTGCAAAGTCCAAGATCATCATTTTATTTAAACTCATTTGTAGTGATGAATAAAGGCTGCAGATTGTTAACAGGACTGCGCACAAAATAACAACATTCCCTGACTTTTGCCAGTGATCTGTAGGGATAGAAATAAGACAGGAATTCTGCTACAAATTTTAGGCTCTGCGTATCACTGTCTCTCTCATCCCTGCAATCTCTAGCTTCTATCAAAAACGCACATCCCAATTGTGATGCCTATTTTGGGTTGTCAAGTTGACCATATCTGGAATTAACAAAAATCCAGAATTGGAGAGCACCCAAGTGAGATTTTTGTTTAATCTGAAATAGGAAGATCCACCTTTTTCTTTTTTGTAGGTGTAGAGGAAAGGGTTTATTCAGCTTACACTTCTATATTACTGTTCATCATCAAAGGACAGGAATTTAATTTAAACAGTGCCGGGACCTGGAGGCAGGAGCTGATGCAGAAGCCATAGGAAAATGCTGCTTACTGGCTTGCTCTTCGTGTCTTGCTCAGCCAAATTTCTTATAGAACTCATGACCACCAGCCCAGAGATGGTACCACTGACAATGGGCTTGGCCCTCCATCAATCACTAATTAAGAAAATGCCTAGATTGTATCAAGTTGACATAGACTAGTTAGCACCGACCCTTAGTTTTTTTTCACTTTTATTTTCTACCTTATTTTTTAATTGATTTTTATTGAGCTCTACATTTTTCTGCTTTACTTTTTACATTGATTCTATCATGAAGTTTCACCAAATCTACTTTCTAATTTCCTCGTATGTGCCCTTCTGTCTCTGAACTGCCTCATCTTAGACCTCATTGCTAGCTTCTGATTGTTATAGGAATGGCTTACAGGTTTCTGTAAGTTCACACTCCTCACCTGTAGTGACTTACAATCCCCTGAATGCGTCATTGGAGGAGATCAACTTCTTTCTTTTGCCATAGAAAATACATATCACTTATTACATGGACTTAGAAATCAGCACAAGTCAATGCCAGGCATTTCTTAATTATGCACTTCGAGAAATGTCTACCAAAGAAAGATTCACTCATTGGGGAGGCAACACCGAAGAAACTCATTCTTCCATTTTAGGAACAGTACAGAGTTAGACAATTGAAAAGATGAAACATTGCATAATTAGCCCGATTGTATCCTGTTATATTTCTTCCCACTTTCAAACAATTTTAGGGTTAAATACAAGCAGCCATTTCTTAAGCTGTGTTCCTGGCACCCAGCTAGCTTATCCCCCAAAATAACCACACAGAAATTGTATTAATTAAATCACTGCCTGGCCATTAGCTCTAGCCTCCTATTGGTTTACTCTCACATCTTGATTCAACCCATTTCTAATAATCTGTATGTCACCACAAGGTCGTGGCTTACCGGGAAAAACTCAGCTTGTCTGACCTGGCAGCTAGCTCCGTGGCAGCAATTTCTGACCCTGCTTTCTTCCTCTCAGAATTCAGTTCTGTCTACCCTGCCTCCCTATGTTCTGCCCTATCAGGCCAAGCAGTTTCTTTATTAATTAATCAATGAAAACAACAAATAGATAGAAGAACCTCCTACAGCACTCCAGCTTGAAAGCACACCTTTAATCTGGACCACACCTCCTGCTGGAAACCTAAATAAGGATATGGAAGAAGGAAGCGTTTTCTTGTTACTTGTTTCTCTCAGCTTGCTAGCAACTATATTCTTCATAGCCATTAGAGACTTATTGAGGATTCTAATGTATGCTGAAGACCAGCTGAGACATCCAGCTTCATGAACTGAGCAACTTCTGGATTCTTGGACTTTCTGTTCATAGCCACCCATTGCTGTATTTGGACCACAGCTTCTAAGTCATTCTAATAAACTCAATAGATATATTAGATAGATGGATAGATAGATAGATAGATAGATATAATTGAGAAAGATAATCATTCTATGAGTTCTGTTACTCTATAGAACCCTCATTAATACACCAGTGTTGTCTTCTTCCTCCCCAGTTATTATATAAAACCACACCACTGATCAATCAGTCATCCAGTTGGGTACTCATCATCAGCTCTCATAAGAGTTCTTTCATGAATATTTGTTTGAGAAAAAAAAATGGTACTGGTTTCTTCCACATGCTCCCTCGATTTAATTGGCCCTACGTTCAGATCATTCTTTATTTAATTTTTTAAGACGCCTTCCATTTCTACAGGATGAATCCTTTCTTACATTCCACTCAAGTAGTGACTACTTGTCCTCTCACTCTGAAATTTTAAAGGGCTCCAAGGAAGGCAGGGATGGAGAATAAAGTGAATGGGTACTTGCTGCCCCTTGCTGTGTGTTCAGCATTGTTTGTCCCACTGCCTAGAGCAGCTCTATCTTGTTATGATTCTTAACATCAGTCCTTCTCACTGCTCTCTGCTTCTCCTGTTTGTCTGTTCACACCAGCTAATAATTATTTCATAGTCTTTCATGAGAAAAGAACCGTAACTGTTGTTTTGCAATCAGTTTGGATGACACTGATGTCTACTCGTGGGGGGGGCTGGGGTGGACTTACTATCTAGTTAAGCTATTCATTGACTTCCATTCCAATAACATCTATCTTCACATCTTAGTTCATGGGAATTAAGAGATGTCCTATAAAATGTCATGTATCATTGCATACGTTTCAGTGGCATGGAAATGGCCTACCACATACTTTTTCTCCCACCCCCTCTGATTGCCAGTCTCATAGGCACTATCTGGATGTTGCTCCTCTCAATGTTTCTAATTGTCTCCACATTTCAGACACCTCACTCCTTTCTGTTTGATTTTCATTTGCCTTGGTTCCTCACTTCAAACCTTCCTTGACATTTCCGTAGAAACCATGTACTCCCTTGATTTTTTTTCTACCACACCATATTTAATAACTGTCATCTTGCTTCAGCTGTCCCACATAGCTGGACAATGTCACCAAGGGACCTTGAAACCAGAAAACAATATTAGGTAATAATTTCGAAGTTCACATGCTAATGACTCTATCAGTTCTATTTATCCCCGGATCATTCATTCTTAACATGTTCCTCAGCAACAGTTAAATTTTTCAGTTAATCCTATAAGTTTTAAGCCCACTACCTCTCTAGATGACTCATGTAAAATCCCTTGAAACTACTTGAACAGAGAAATAAAATGAAGTCAACAATGAGAATGCAGAAACTCATGGGAAATTTTAAAAATATGTCTATATGGTTGAGCACTAAGCCTTAAAAGGGACCTTTAAACTGTCCATTTGAAGTTTTAAGGAACACTGTAGAATAAGGGGAAAATATTTAGGTAGAGAACACAGAAGAGG
Source organism: Microtus pennsylvanicus (assembly GCF_037038515.1). Classification (NCBI taxonomy): domain Eukaryota; kingdom Metazoa; phylum Chordata; class Mammalia; order Rodentia; family Cricetidae; genus Microtus; species Microtus pennsylvanicus. The sequence continues at coordinate 44,120,385 of NC_134595.1, forward strand.
ACTGAACAATTCTGACTTCTGGGCATGGACTAATGACCTCATAGCAGCTACGACTGCCTGCAGGAGACATGGCTCCTGAAGGGTAAAGAACAAATCAGGGACAGATTTCCTCGGATCCTGCCAGTCATTGCTTTCACTTGTGTACCCACTGAGAATCCTCCCAGACTCCAGGGGGTAGCTCCCAAACCTGTGGTCCCACAGATCATCCTGGTTAAACTCAGTGGGTCACATAAACAAAATAAAGCAAAAAAAAAGAGGTACAAGACCAATATCAAAAAGCTATGGATATAAGAAGGGAATTGTTGGGATTGGGAGAAGTAATAGGGGATAGAGTGATTAAGGGAGGTGGGCTGGGCTCTCCTACGTCAATTAACAATTTAGAAAACACCCACATGGACATGTCCACAGGCAAACCCGATGGAAACAACTCATCAACCGTGCTTCCTGCTTCCCACGTGTGTCGAGCTGACAAGTGAAGTTAACTGTCAACAGACAAAGAAATGACGATGGAACACTTACTACTACACAGAGCCGCAGTTGTCTGGTGCTTATGAGTCTATAGATCATCACTTACCACTCACTAGAATGTCCTCAAATACATAATAATTTCGTCAAGAAATATTCCAACCTGTTACTTCATTTAAAAATAATAGAGGCAGGGCTGGAGAAGTAACTTAGTAGTTAAAAGCATTTGCTCTTACAAAGGACCTGAATTTGGTTTCCGGGATCCATATGGCAGTTAACATCCATCTGTAAATTTCCAGTTTGAGAGGATCCTACCCTCTATTTTGGCTTCTGCAGGAACCTGGATGCATGTGACGTATATGATGCATATACGTGCACTCAAAGAAACACCTATATAAAATCAAAATAAATAACGCTTTTAACTACTTTTAGAATATTAAGAGAAGTTGTATAATCTTAGTGAACGAATTCTGCAGAAGGCTCAGTCTGAAAGCTACTCTCTAGATATTAAATCTCCATGGCCTCAATGTCCTTATCTACAGAACAGAGAAAATTAATAGTATTTTCATTGTAGGATTAGTCTGATTGTTAAATATGTAAGCTAATTACAATAGCCTTTATAAAGTAAATGTTAACTATCTAATATATACAAAACCCTGATGATCCCATGTAAATATGGACCCAACAAAACAAGTTATGCTTAACGGGTACAATTTTTTTCAATTAAACAATGCCACATAATTTAATCGTACATTCCAAATTAATAAAACCTCATACTATCATTTAAAATATGGAGCAAAAATGGGATAGCTTAAACAAGATTTTTTTTTCTAGACAGGGTTTCTCTGTAGCTTTGGAGCCTATCCTGGAACTCCCTTTGTAGACCAGGCTGGCCTCGAACTCACAGAGATCCGCCTGCCTCTGCCTCACGAGAGCTGGGATTAAAGGCGTGCGCCACCACCGCCCAGCAACAAGATTTATTTAAATGTGGGTAACACTTAGTACTCTTATAAACATAGTATTTAAAATTTTTTACTCGTAATTTAATCTCTAAATAAATAGTTTGCGAGCTACATTCGTTTTCAAAATTATATGTTTATAGCAGTAAAAATGTTTAGTTTTAGATGACAAATATAGAATAAGAGGTTGTAGTGTTGTTTTTCATAAAAAATGTGTAAATGGAAATATGTTAAAATAAGGTATGTGTAAAGACTAACTTTCTATTTCATTATGTTCTATTGTTTATGACTTAATGGCAATTTGGAAACATTAAGTCAAATTTGATATTATCAGAAGATAAAAAAATATTATTAAAATAGAAAATATTACTAAATACAGCCACATAATAAAAATATTTTAATAACCTAAAACTCAAATAACTGCATCTGCTTAGACTATTACACAAGGTATAATTGTGTATTTACCTAAAGTGTTAAACAATCATACTGGATTTAAAATTTTAATTTTCTAATACCTACAATATTGAGTTAGTAAGACTTAAGCGCCATGAGCACAGATTGTGAAATGGAGGTTGAGCTCTCTGAGGCAATGGGAAGAAGGGGATGAGAAAAGAATGCAGCCGCAGACAGAGCCAAGAGGTCATAAGGAATGAAGGCACAGACAAATAACCGTTTCAAAAGATTATATGAGCTCTCTTAACTGTACAAATATTCCTACCGAGCAACCATGGAGTTCTCCTGAAGTCATGCCCAAAATACCCAGGAGATAGAACAAAGTGATAGATATTAATCTAGACATTCTTACTCCAAGGATGGGAAACTGGTGGTGTTTTCCCCATCAGGGGTCCAACCACCCTGAAAAGCCATTCCGGAAGTGCTTTCAAAACATTCTGGCTATTTAATAGAGCAGTCAGTGAACACATTTCTTCACTATAGTAACTCAAACAAATGACTCCTTTCAAAATATGTCTCCTCCATACTCTGGTCTCAGCCATCCAACTTTGGTCATTGAAGATTCAGTTGCACTAGGCACGAAATGCAGTAATATAGTTAGTATTTTAAAAATTAAGATTGACGGAGCAGAATAATGACATAGCTTTCTCAAGAGCTAACAAAACCTGGGGGTTTTGAACTTATTCTTTTTATAGCAATTGTCCTGCAAGAACAGAGACCATCCCTTTTACTCAGGATGTTCTTTCCACATTATCCTGCTGAAAAGTCCTCTTTATTCTTTACAGTGTGGCTCAAATGTCACTCTGGCAAAAAGCCGTCTAAATTCTGCAGGCAAAATTAACCAGGTCCTTCCCTGTAAGTATCCACACTTTTATTAGGACATTTGTCATATCGCTGTAATTATTTCCAGGTATTCCAAAGGATGACAGGTTTAGGGAGTGAACGAATGAGTAGCTGGATTCTGTAAGTAAATGAACACACACATTTCAAAAGGACAAGTTATTACTTTTAGCTCATTCAGCTCCCAGATTAGCCTTCTGTTATCTGGAATTTCTAAAGCTTTGGGTTTATTTTTTTTTTTAACTCAAATAATTGAGGTCAGCAGATGGTTTCAGTTTAACTCCCTTAAAATGCTCTCTTCTGGAGGTGAGTATTCCTTTCTTCTTTCTTCTTGGTATCAATAGCCAGTTTTGGATCAGTGACCCCTTCATGATGAGAGCAAAGGTCATTGAGATTTTTATTAAATCCTGTAAATTTGCTCTTTAATGTTCATTTCACTGCCTTACTAGGTCCTTGTCCTTGGTGGGGAGGCACTCACAGGCTTTTCTCATCCTGCTTGGCAAGTTAAACCACTGGTAATCTGATTTGCTGGAAATCAAGAAATTCTGCTTAACATGTACTTCCTCTTGAGTTAAATTTAGAACATATGAGGAGAGGAAGGGGAGGTTAGCCTCTGAAAGTCCAAATTATTCTTAAAAATCAAATTGATGGAAATTCTAACTCATGGAAAAACCAAACCAAAACTTTTTTTTTCTTTGTTCCTGCTTCATAAGCAAGACACAAAGAAGGGTAGATAAACAATGAACCTCTTGTCCACTGTGCTAGAAAGATTACAATTTCTTGTTCGTTAAGGTTTACAAGTTAAGATTGTCTTTACGTAAAATCATTAAACTACATATCGCCTTAGAAGCACTGTGATTTTTATTTCACAAATACATACCCCCTTTCCCTTGAGCTATTTTAAATAACACCTTATGAACTGTTTCGCTTAAGTTTCTTTGTAAAAGCCCTAGCGTGCAGAATGTGTGTGCTGAACAATAGCCAAGTAAAGATCTGAGATAGTTACTGATTTTGCCTTAAATGGCTAGATTAAGCGGACAAGTTTCTGGAATATTCCTTTATTCAATTATAAATATTTACTTCATTTTACGGTATGGCAGACACACAGACAGGGTTCTAAGAATTCTGCAGAGAGAACAACACATAGTAGGAATTATTTCTGGTGTCAATCTCACTTAAGTCTTTGGCTTGAAATTTATAACCTACTGGTAAGAATCAGAAAATAGAAAATAAAGAGAAATAAGTATATGCATGATATTGGATGGCAATTAATTAATAAATACCAAAGAGAAAAGCAATAAAGACAGTGAATAAGGAAGTCCAGATGCTTTACCTTGTTCTGTAGTAGTAAGGGCAGCAGGGCTGCGTCCCCGGCATCCCCGCGGCCTGCACGGCTAGCTTCAGTTTATGCCCCGAAATAATTACACGGAAACTGTATTCTTTTAAACACTGCCTGACCCATTAGTTTCAGTTTCTTATTGGCTAGCTTTTACATATTGATCTAACCCATTTCTATTAATCTGTGTAGCCCACAAGCTGGCTTACCAGGAATGATCTTAACCTGTGTCTGTCTGGAGTGGGAGAACCATGGCGACTCCTTGACTCAGCTTCTTTCTCCCAGCATTCCGTTCTGTTTACTCCGCCTACCTAAGGGTTGGCCTATCAAATGGGTCTAGGCAGTTTCTTTATTAATAAGAAATCACTCCCACATCATTGTTCTAAAATGTGCTTTTAAAATCACTTGTGGCATGGAGAGAAGTCATTAAGACCACTCGTTGTCCTTACAGAAAAACCCAGGTTTGATCCTCAGCACCTCTATCTGGCAGTTTATAACTGCTTTAACTCCAGCTCCAGGGATCCAACACTTTGTAGGCTGCTGTCCTCATGTGCTGAACAAATATTTCCTCATGCACAAATTCACATACACATAAAATAAATGAGTCTTTTTGAAGTCACTTCTATCTTAAGAATATACATATAAAGATCTAGTTATATTAAAAGCTAGTGTAAATATGCTAACTGTGGGCATTTATTTTAGGAGATTTTATCTGAGCTTTAAGTTTTAATGAAAGGAGAAAAGGGAGTAGATTAAGAAATGGTGCCTATGGCCACTGGTTGTTAAAGTTGGACTACGGCTTCCATATTTTTTCAAATGTATCTTCAGCAGCCTGCCACTAAATTTGATTAGCTCCTGACAGTACACAGCCAGTCGGAAACAGTCATCCTTTCAAAAGGTGACCTTTATCCTCCATAGCATGATGTCAACTCAAAGTTATAACAGAAGGACTTAGTCATAAGAAACATAGGAAGAACATTTAAATCAGGATAATTATATCCTGAATGAATCAACTAAGATGGGATTTCAAATATTCTACTCATCGAGGAATGTGTTTTAATCATATTTCTTACTACCAATAATACTAATTAAATAAAATTTTCGAAGCAAAATTACTGAACTTTTCGACCTTAAAAGGTAGAAAATTTTAAATCATAATGCTTGATTGAAATTTACAAAGGAGGAAATAAGAATGATATGAAATCATATGCTTAAGATTATAAAGAGTAAGTGGAGAGACAAACTCATGTTCCAATTCCAGTTCCACACACCTACTGAGTTTACTGTAATGCTCATCCACTGAGTGATTTTTGAATAGTGAGTCCAGGATGGTGCTTCAGGGACATGGCAACTAATAAAGCAGGCAAGATCTCTTCCCAACAGAGATCCCCTTACTAAGGAGAGGAAACACGACACAAAAGGAAAAGGAAATGATTTCAGACATAGACACAAAGCAAGGTGCTATAGAGAAAGACGGTATCAGACAAGCTTAGATAATACCAGAAAGCATCATTGGGGAAATGGCAGTGGAAGAAAACTGGGAATAATATTAAAGATTTGGGACTTAAGTACTCTGAGAAAAGGGCTGTTAAAAATAAAATGACTTGAGCCAGTTAGATGGCTCAGCAGGTGAATGTACTTAACAACAAACTTGTTAGTCTGACTTCAGTTCACGGAAGGAGCTGAAAACTCTTGAAAGTTGTGCCATGACCTTGTAGTACAGAATTGTACTCGGAGACAAACGACATCCATCTTACAGAGCTCTTCTGGGCTGCTCTCAAAATATCACCACAGCAGAACCTACTGACTATTTACTGTCCCTCATAGAAGAAAAGGATGAGGAGGGTCATGGGACACTCACATGAGTTTCCAGGCACCATTTCTGATGGGCAGAATGCAGTGCTTTCCTAATGGCATCTGGGAGGAGGTGAGGGATGTAATGGGGAAAGATGAAGGGAGATAGTTGCATCTGCACATCCATATGGGGTGAGTCATTATCCATGCTTGGTATAGACCATCCTATCTGGCCACTCTGAGGTCATGCATGCTTCTGTTTGTGACCCCCACTCATTGGTATATAAGTAAACCCAATGAGCGCATTGGTTCTTCCAGGAAATTTGGGGAAACAACACCTCAATTTGTTGTTGGGACTGTAGAAGGAAGGGTAGATGTTGTTTATGTCTTCCCAAGAAAGGGATATTTAGCAACAGACTGCCATGATCATGTTTCTTAATTATACAGACTAAAAGAATGGTCAATTTTATTGCCAGAATTATAAAACAGTCTTTTATGAACTGATGATTCTGTGTCAAAATAATGTTAAAGAGGATACAAAAGAAAAATTCCCCAAACTGGAATGTCACCTGTCTTCTAGGAATCCCTATATCTGATGCAATGTTCAGGGCCATGTTTCTTTTAAGAGAAATAATATACATTTAATTATTGTTACGTGGTATCCTCAGATGTAACCACTAAGTGATGAAGAAATAGAAAAGCGATTTAAGGGTTAGCAGAGCTGAAGTCTTTAGTATCCACACATGATTTATGTTACAAAAAAAAGCAGCCAGCTGTATTAAAAGCAGAATGAGCTCAGAGTGATACAACTTTTTCCTAATATATCACAATTACCAAAACACCAATGATAAATCTTGGAGTATTTAATAGCTCTCACCATTTGTTGGTGTGTTGACTGTTTGGTTCTGTCCTTTAGAAATTAGTGTTCAACCATGACGCATTACCACTGAATTGTGTAACTTTGGCCTCACAGGCTAGGGAATTTATAAAGATTCGCTGTTACAAACAGAACTGGAATGATAGAGAAAATTCTTTTTCTCAAATCTATCAGACGCAGGACAGAGAGAAGAAGAGCTTTGAGATAGCTTTAGACTAAAGGAGGTACGTTTAAAAGCCAAGAACATCTTTGCAAACAAGATAGTGGTTTTCATTTTCAATAGGAGGGGCTAAATAAGTTATCTAGGTGTCAAAGAAACATAACTCAAAAGAAAAGATAAAAACACCAGTGTTATCAACACATCTAATCAAAATGTTCTTACATAGACCTTAATTTTTTTTCAAAAATTTTTATTTTATCTTTGTAAAATAATTTCGGTGGTATTTTTTCTTCCCATCAAAATAAACATCAGTTTTTCTATTTCCCAGATTATTTGCACTAAAGCATGTAACTTGCAGAGGGTATAGATAATCATAATCATAGAAAAGAGAAAATCATAATTAAACAGTGACTGTGAATTATCAAATCATAATTCAATCAACAGCCTCTTTATTTTTAGTATGTCCCTTAAAAGATTTAACTAAAGTATTTCTCTTTTTTGAAATTTTACTTATTTATTATGTGTATAAGAGTGGTCTGAGCACCACATCCATGCAGTGATCGTGGAGACTGGGTGGATTTCCTGGGACTGGAGCTGCAGATGGTTGTGAGCTGTCATTTGGGCACTGAGAAGAGAGTCTAAGGCCTCAGGAAGGACAGTCAGTGCTCTGCACTGCTGGTCATAACCATCTCCCCAGCCTCTAGCCTGGTTTTTCAGATGAAGCTAAAGTGCATTGCTCACCATCAGCTTTGGTTTGACAAAATAACCACTGACTATAAGTCCATATTGCAACAAGATTTCTGGTTCTTTTATTAGATGGACCTTGGTTTCCACAGTTTTTTTTTTTTATACAGGTAGTTTCTCAGTCATAATATATGAGATCCAATTCATAGGAACAGCCAACCTTTTAATTCTAGTCCCTCTTATTCTCATTGCTTCAGTAACAATTACAGGCAGGAGAAGGGGCTTTTGAGAAAAAAAAAAACTCTGTGTGTGCATGCATGCATGTCTTGTATAGGTGTGCGTATCTGTAGTGGAGAAGGAACACTTTCACATAGGCTTGTGTGGAGGTCAAAGGTTGACACAGGGTGACTCGCACTATCAATCTCCACTTTCTTTTGGAAAGCAGAGTCTCAAATCTTTTGGAAAGATTTGAGTAGATTAATTGGTGAGCAAGTCCCCAGATCCTCTTCTCTCCCTCCCTAGCATTAGCATGCCTTTTGTGTGCATGGTAAGAACCCAAACTCGGGTTCTCATCCTTGTGAATCAGCACTGAGCCATCTCTAAAGAGGAATGAACCAATAAATAGTACTGCCAGCTGCTGTTGCTCTATGTAACTGAGTGAAATAAAGCAAAGTTTCCAGCAAAACCTTTCCTGAGCAGATCTGGAAATACAAAAATTTCTTGTCATTTCCATGCCTGTTTGGCTGCCTTTTTTTTGTTGTTGTTGTTTAGTTTGTTATGTCGCTACATCAATTTGTAATGTGACAAGGTGGCAGAGTCCCGACACATGATCACACAGTACTTGATCACTTGGAGTGGGCTGTACAGTTTCATGAAGTTGTTTTGTGCTTCAGGTTTGTTCTCAAATTTTCATGACACTCTCACCTATAGCAAGCAAGAGTCAGTCATCCATCCCGTTCCCAAAGTGGACAGGCTTTTATTAATTCCCATTGGCCACAGAAATATGTCTCTATTGGAGACTCACCTCACTCCTATGATTTATAAACCTCTAACATAGATGAAACAGAAACCACAAGAAAATACATATTTGAAACAACTCACTAAAACTCGCTGCTTCTTTCTGTGGTGAAAGAACCTCTCATCTCATTCCCTACTCTTCCTAAGACATGCAGTCTCATCGTTCACAAAAGAAACCCGTAAGTGGCGCATGCTTTTTTAGGATACCTAGTTGCTAATTTTCCATCAGTAATTTTTTATCAGTGCAAAGAAACAAGTATGTCTTCCTTGGAACCCTACGTTCTGTTTTCTCTGTTTTTGCATCATTGCCGCTCTTCCCACCATGCAAGCGATCTCTCCCATCATTTCTTGTGTATCCTTGTTGAGATCCAAACTTAACTTTCACCATCTCTTAACTTCCAATCTACTGCCTTTGCTCTTGGCTAGTGTTGGGAATAGCTTGAGTTGACTTGTCTATAGATGTCAAGTCCTTGATCTGTTCCTGAACCCAAATTTAATTGGTTAACATGACTCATTAGTAACAGAATTTATCAGCTTATGTCTTTCAGGCTTTTGCTTATCTTCCTAAACTATGAACTTGGAAGATGTACATGAATCCCTGCCTGCCGGTGCTAGAGAAGATATTAACATGCATCTGTCAACTATGCAACTCTCTTTATGGCTCCAAAATTAGCATATTATTGTTTCCCAGTTATATTTCTTTCAATATCATGACTTATTTCAAAAAGAATTCTTTTCCCTACTATATTTGTTTGGGATGTAAACAATTCCCAGACTCAAAAGCCTTTCCTTAATTATGAAGCTAATGGCTGCTAAGAGAGTCTATCAATTTGGGGTTCTCTAGAAAAAGACGGAGAGAGATTCTAGGGATTGGCTCTTGTGATTAATGGGGCTGGAAAGTCCATCTGCCACCTGTGGGCTGCAGATCCAGAACTGTTCAGATACTGAGAACCAGGGAGTTGCTGTAGAACCGCGGTTTGAAAGCAAGAGAGGACAGATGCCCTACCTCATCAAGGAGGCAGAAGGGAAGAGGATAGAACCCTCCTTCCCTATTGGTTTCTATTAGGTCCTCAGTGTATTGGATGATGCCTAGCCACCATAGGAAGAAGGCTTCACTCCACTGGGTCCAGTAACTCAAATTTCAGATAGTAATCTCACCTGGAAACACATTCTGAAAGAATCAATCTCAGTACCTGGTTGCTCAGTCAAATTAACACATGAAATGAAATTAATCATCACAGGAAGTTATTTCATTTTTATCATGTGCTAAGATTTAGGTATCATCCCACCACCCCCAATATTCCCTAAGAACATAAAAGGATGCTCCTATTGTTCACACTCAGCCATACCAGATTCTTCCTGATCTGCCTGATGTTCTTCTGGATTCCCCTGGGCCACATAAAGTGAAGTCTATAGACTGTCGTTTATGACTATTTATGACTAATTCTACCTTTATAATCTCTTTATTCACGGACTTTCAACTACAAACCCACTTTCATGAACGTCCTAAATGAATACCTTCTTTCAAGCCTCCTTTACTGTGTAGTAGATAGTTTGGAAATTTACCCAACACTCTGCACTTTAACCTGCCATTCTTAAATGCTCCACACAGTCTCGCTGAATACTTTTTACATGGCAGTCAAACAGCCAACCTCTGTGTCAGGCCAGACAAATAAAGTACTTGAGCTCCAGCATGTCTAACATCCAATCTTTTTGCTGTGAGTAACTCTCCTTGCTTTGTGCACTTCTCTCCCAGTAATTATTGTACTGAATGTGTCAATGTGTTCTATTCCCGGTCTCTCCCACTGAATGATCAGCCTCGTAGGGACTGGATACTTTAATTCTTACAGTATCTTGAAAAGAGTTGTATTTGTAGATGATTTTCCTGGAATAAGTAACTGTTATACTGCTACATAGAAGAGCTGATACTGATCTATACCCAACGGAAACTTAATCCAAAATTTTACCCCATTTATTTGGTTCCAAGAAGTTTGTTCAGAACACTGGCATTCATTGATTCGGTTTTCTCCCTGAACAGTCCTCTGAAGTTGGAAACATGACTCCACAGCTACAGAGGAGGAAACTGAGCAAGAAGCCACCCAAATTCCTACATTTGGTCAGTGGGAAAGTGACATCATCAATATAGAGATCAATAAAATGTAGAGACATCTGGGACATCGGCGTGCTGCTTTCTGGTAAGCATAGATTGATTATTTCTCTTACAGCCAGAAAAATAAAAAGCCATCCAGGTAGGCCGCATAATAGCCTATTCAGAGGATGAAGTTTTAGAGATGAGAGAATCAAAATCCATGAGAAAGATCCAAAGGACTTTGGGTAGTCATTTGGAAAATGGGTAACATTGGGCAGACCACCCCCACAATTCCCATTTTTCCCAATACAAAAGTAGGATGATTTTGTTACAATAAACTTGTTGGAAAATCAAAATGGAAAGTAAAATAGAACGTATGTAATGTTAGCAGTTTGCTGTGTAAGTAGGAGGGGTTTTTCTTTATAGCCTTGGAGACTCACTGACTCCCTGGTGGGGTTTAGGCAAGGAACATGTTCAGAAGTCTTCAAGAGTCTACCAGGACCGAGAGTTAGCACAAAGCTTGAAGTGGCCTCCACAGTCTGATGGGAACCAGCTTGAGCGAGGCTAATATCTTTGAAGAGAAGGTAGATGGAACATACTTGAATCCTGAAGTTTTTGGATGGACACCCTCCTGCTGTTTTCATTACCTATTGAGAACTTGCTCCAGTGAATAAAATGATTTCCATCTGAGTTTAAAATTAAAGCTCATATTTTGTTCCTTTTGTTTCCTGAAAGAGTTGGAGAATTACAGGACAGCTGAAAATATTTGGAGTTCTGAGAAAAGATCTCCACAGGGAAGGCGGAATCATCCCTAGCAACTTCCATCTCATTACATGAGAGCTGAGTTTTAGCTGCAGCCCCTGCTTCTCTAGCTTGCTTTAGAGATGAACAGGAACAGCTGGTTTGCAATCTCAGAATAATATCCATCCATGGATGTATTAAATCGTCATGCATATTATCTGTTACGTATTCTGAAAGGGGCAGGCTGTTAGCCTTACCAGCAGTCGTTTCTCAGTCTTGTGCAAAATACACCCCTGGGATCTCAGAGCACAGATGCTTGGTAAAATTATTGAAAGAACTAAAAAAAAAAAGTCATTTTCCTGTTGTGAATCCATGGTGAATGTATCATTCAGAATAGCATCCTGAACAAGGCATCTCAAAGCCTCCCCAAATTAAGGAAGGACTCATTTTGTGGGTACCTTTGTCCAAGAAACAATGACATCACCTAAGTCTCAAAGAAATCTGCCATCTCTCACAGGGAAACAAGTTCATATCATAGTAATTAAAATACTGATTTTGTTTGGTTTTGTTTTTAAAACCAGGATCAAATCTTATGTAACAACTTCAAGCAAGGATCAGAGAGAGAGAGAATGGGGAGAAAGAGGAGCAGATACAGAGGAGGGGAAAAAGGAAGGGGCAGGAGGGGCAGAGAGAAGAAAAACATTTTCCTATTGCATTGATATAAATGTGTTCCCTGCACAAGTCTAGTTCAGACTGTGAAACAATGTAAGATAATGGAAGCTTTAAAGGGAGACCCAGCACCTAAGTGCTCATTCCTTCATGGGTGGGATTAAGGACTTCTAAAAGAGGCTTCAGCTTTTGAGAAAGCACCATACTAATGTGTATAAAGGTTATTTTAATTCATTCCCATCAAAAGTGGAAAGGGACTCCCCCTTCCCAACATCCTTGTTAGCATTGTTTTCCTGGTACTAGCCCTTCAAACAGGTGAGCTGGATTCCAAAACCAGTGAATTTGCATTTTTCTTATGTCTATGGATATTGAACACTTTTATAAATATTTAAAGGCTGTGTAAGTATCTCTTTAATTGATTTATTAACTGGAAAATTTAGGGTTTGTTTGGCTGCATAAGTGGGGTTTTGTTGTGTTTTCTGGTGTGTGTGTACGATTTCAATAGTTTGCACGGTCTAAATATTCATCCTATGTCTGATGCACTGCACATTGTTCATAGATTTTTTTTCCCAGCCTAAAGGCTGCCTCCTTTGCTGTACACATACTTTTAAATCTCAGTTTGTTAATTATTGGGGTTCTTTCCTGAGCTATAACAATTCTGTTCAAAAAGTTTTTGTCTATACCTTTGTCTTGGGGTATGTTCCCATGTTTTCCTCTATCAATTTCAGCATTCATGGTTTTCAAATTAAGGCCTTACAGCTCATTGGAATTAATTATTCTGCAAAATGAAAGATATGGATCAATTTTCATTCTTCTACATGTGGACATCAATTTTTGCCAACACCATTTGTTGAAGATGCATCCTTTATTCCAGTGTACACTTTTGACAAGTTAGTCAAAACTTAGGTGGCCATAGAGGTATAGGCTTACTTCTAGGGGCCCGTATTCCGTTCTGTTGGTCTAGAGTACTGCCTTTGTTCCAGGTGCAATGTTGTTACCTAGCATAAGCTTAAAGACTCCATACCCTACCACAAAGACACTGCACATTCGTGTTTGTTGATGCATTATTCACAATAGCAAGGAAATGGATCTTGTTTAGATATACATCAGTTGATGAATTCATAATGACAGTGTGGTACACACACAATTGATTTTACTCAACTGTAAAGAAAATTTGGGAGAAATGGATGGGTATTGAAAATATTGTATTGAGGTCACTCAGAAAGAAAAAAATGGAGTGTTGTCTTTCGTATGAAAGCTAAGCAGATCTTAGCTTATGAAGTTTATGTGTGTGTAAGGGGGGAAGTGTGACTATATGCTACAACACTAGAAAGGAGACTGATGACCTACAACCAACTCCAGAGAGAACCTACTCAAGCAGGTTGTTCTCTGACCTCCACGATCATGCTGTAACACACATGCACCATGTCACATGAAAGCCCACACTCACCCACCCCACATACATACACGCTAAATAAAATTTTAATTTAAATTTTTAAGAGGATTAGATAAAAGAGTTCATATAGTTTTTAGCCAGTTTGATGTTCTGCCTTCTAATTCTAACATCTATTGTTCTCATCTGGAGGTTGTAGAAATAAGGCATCATCTTGGGAAACACAGAGTAATTGACTTTAGACAAATGAACTTACTAGCACCTTAATCAAACTGTAGCTCTCAGGGCTCCCAGCTGGGTAAGATCAATGCTTTTGTTCTCCACTTGTAACATGTTTAGCACCTTCCAGCAATATGAAAGCTAGATAGTATGCATGAAGCTTCAAAGCCAGTATAAGCCTGATTTCTCCATGTTCTGTGACTCAAGTATGTTATATCTTCAGCAGTGGGATGTTGGTGTCAAGTTATAGAAGGTGCCCAAGAGCAATGGCAAGGGTCTGTAATGTTTGGGATTCTACACAGTCTCACTGACAACAACTCCAAAATACATAACTCATTGCTGATGCTGCACTCTTTATTTGCTGCACTGTTGTGTTGAGAACACGTATTTAGTGCTCCTGTCTGAGAGAAGAACCTGAAGCCACATAGACCAGAGGTCCCATGGGAGACCCTACTCCATTTATTCTACTGAATAGATAGAATGCTAAATTGACCCCTAATGACTTATCACTATACCAGTAGATCAGTGTTTCTTCTTGTAGTAGATGACAAACAACTCAGAGATCCACAGCTGGTAAAGGTACAGAGAATAAAAGTCTATAGAGCATTCAGCTCTAAAAGGGACACCAAGTCTCAGGGATCATTGCAGAAGAGGAATAATGAAGATAAGGCCAGTGGTATGTAAAATTCAAGACAGTTTTGATGGCATGTATAAGACCCACACAAGCTTAAACCAGAAAAAAAATCCCTTCGTGGAGAGAGGGAGATTAGCAGGAAGTCCACTCATAGCTGAAGAGTTATTGGCAACTAATAGCTTCTGGGGGAGGAAGGGACAGTTTTATGTAGGAGTGTGACATTGAGTAGATTACCAACCCCAAGTGGTACAGCAGGGTACCACAGTCCATTTTCAGCATGGGTCATGGATGGTAGCAGCTGCCATGGGAGACTAGGCAGGCAAGCGTAGCTCTGCAGTGAGCCAGAGGCAGCAAGTCTATCATTATGAGCAAAAGAAGAACCATGGACCTTCCCCATAGTTACCTTCACCCTTCTCAACAACCTGCCAATGGTACCTTCCTTTTACTGTGCACTTCTACTCAACCTTCCTGGTGGTTCATAGTGAACACTGATCACGGTCACATGCTGTCTCCACCGGGGCCCAGAAGCACAACACTAGACACAGAAAACAAAGCAATGTCTACAGCTGCAGATCTGATCCCTGGGTCCAGACCCACTATGCTGCGATTCCATCGCTGGGTTTCAAAATAAACTTTATGTGTGTCTCATGTATTCTAGAGCCATGGGGTTTGCGGAGTGGCAGGATACATATGTCAGGGTTACTGGCACAGCAGCCTGGACTTATCAGGGGATCTTTATCTGCTGAGCATTGATCAAAGACCTACCATCACCCATACCTCCCACCAGATGAGACAAAACAGAACTTTCAAATGTAGCATATGCTAGAAACTGTAGCTCCCTAATAGCTACTGTGATTCTTTCCTAGCCATAGCAGAAGAAAAGAGCCATGCATATTGTCTTCTTAGGAGGCCATTCTCACCCTGATTGATGTGACAGGTTCTTGAAACTTGTTCATCTTTCCTGTCCTCTGGGACACATTTATCTATCTAAAGACTCCAAGCACTGGCCATTTAGTATTTAATTACTCTGATACCAGGATCTCTCTAATACAGGAGTTCAATATTCTAGATTCATCAGAATGCCCCAGTTCGGTTCTCTCTGAACTATGACAAGAAAAAAAGCCCTGAAAAAAAGATAGCAAAAGCATTCTATCATTTTTTCTCATATGAATGCAAATTGCTCCTTATCCTATTTTCTGATAAAGATAGGTAAAATAAACACTTTGACCAGAGCAGAATCTGTATGCCTTGTGTGCAGGATGTTTTAATCTGCTTTAGTAGAGTAACTGACATGGTTCAGTGACTCAGTGTCTACACCTAGCTTATTACCGCATATCAAGCCTCCTCAACTGAATTCCAAGCTTCACCCCTAAGTCCTTACAGTGAGTTATTTAACTTTCATGGGCCATTTTTTTATACACAGTAAATGGAGACTGCCACTGTACCTGAATAATGGTGAGAAGGGAATTTAGCCTCCTTTAGGCAGTAAGAGTAAAACTCATGGAGACCTTGAGTTAGTCGAGGAACACAAGGAACACTCCCCTGGACGGAAGGGGAAGTCTGCAGCTGGACTGAGGAAACATGCAGAGGACATGGGGCCCCCTCCCTGGTTCAATTTGCAATGCATTCAAAAGTGACCAATTCAAATAAAGAGTGCCTCAGTTGCCATCTAATTCCCTCAGTAAGACCCATGAAGACCCATCTGGTAGGACACTGTGATGACAGCCCTCCCTGGAAAGTCCCTCCCATTCCCCAGTTTTCTTACATTCTCTTAATCAATCTATGTTCATTCTGTTCTCTTTCACATCCATGCTTTCTTATCCTCTTGGAGAGGAGTTGATAAACTTGGACGCCACTGGCTCTGG
Organism: Microtus pennsylvanicus; assembly: GCF_037038515.1. Taxonomy (NCBI): domain Eukaryota; kingdom Metazoa; phylum Chordata; class Mammalia; order Rodentia; family Cricetidae; genus Microtus; species Microtus pennsylvanicus. Next base: position 44,136,580 of record NC_134595.1, read on the forward strand.
GTGACTTTGGTGGCCACTGATTGTCTGGAATTCTATCTCCCTAATACATTCACTAAGAGCCAAAATAAGTCCTGTCACTCTCGAAGAACCCACACCAACTGGATCCCTATGTAAATTGAAATTAGAAAATTCATACAGAGCATTTACAACTATGCCTGGTACACAGTAATTACCAAATAAACGCCAGCTTCCATCCAGGGCAGAGTCACAGCACAGCTTGATTTAACAAAATTCTACAAATACAGTTTTCTATTATATAAAGGATTTCACATGAAGTCAATCTACCATGCATGTATTTTGGGGTACAATCATGAAGAAACATGAGACAGGATTCATTTTTATACCACCAGCATTGCTGTGGGTCACAAATTATTCATGCGCTTAATAAACCAAATACACAATTATTAAGGCAGAATGGTTGCTCAAGTCTTCACTCTGCACCATTTGCAGTAACTGTGCTGCCCAGAGTGGAATGGACCATTCAACGCTATGACTGCCCTGATGTCAAACTCCAGAACCGCTGTCCAACTGCCGGTCCATTCATTATGAATATATCTACACATGTATAGCATGCTTCTCCAACTAGGACCACTTTATTATTTCATTTTGCCCACTATGCCAGAAACTCAGTTACATGACAAAAAGAGCCACATACACACTGCATAGAACAGGAAATGGCCTCTTGCGGAACATTCACAACCATGTCTACAAAGTACTAGCGAAGGAAATAGTCCAGGCTTTCCTCCCCGTTCAACAGCTATGGGACTGACTTTACATGGGGAAAGCATACCCAAAATGAGAGCAACATTTTGTGTTAACGTGTTTGCCTTGTGACCTGAAGAGCAACATGTGTGAGCTAGTTGGCTTTCTGGCTCACTGATGGCAGTAGAATACTGATTATTCATTGGTGTTGAGCATGCGACTTGCAGAGAAGCTAATTTTGCGCAGCAGCGGCTATGTCCCTGGCTCTGCTTTGAACTGCAGGGGACAGTCACCATGTGCTGTGCTGCAAAATCACAATGGAAAGCTGTTTGTAACCAGCAAATGAATGGAGGAAGCTTTTTTTAAAGGAGGTACCATTAGAGAAATCCCACCTGATCATACTTTAGCCGTTCCCACTGTGTTCCTGTCTAGGAAAACTCTGAAATAAGTAATGTAGAAATGACCTCTTTACAGAGACAGTCACACAACACACACACACACACACACACACACACATGACAGAGAGACATCATGGAGGTGAGCTAATACTATCAATTTAAAAGAAGCGTGATTTGCAGGCTGGTAGGTATATTTCCTCTGAAATTGCTGAGCATCTAGGCTTTATGTGAATGTTACTGATGAATATCTCCCAGCTCCACTTCATTTGCAGTCCTTGAGCCATCTGCATGTATTTTCCCTACTTAATAAAGCATTTCTGTGAAGTGAAAAATCTCCACTGGGTCCTGCATGAATTTGGAAGTCAATCGTTTACTGTAGATGCAGCCAGATAAGACAGAACTCCATCCCAGCTCCAACCCATCACCGTCAAGCACCTTGTTGGTTCTGTGCAAGTTTCTGAAAGGACACAGATCTGCCACGCTGCAGTGTAATTCTTCAGCAGGTGGAAAACCTAGTGAAACCACTGGGGAAATTAGTTTTAATCGGTGTATCTAAACTATAAATCATCCCGCAGCTGGCCACAAGTTTAATCTATTTTCCAGTTTCTCTGTTGTTCTCCTTTACAAAGCTTATTATCAAAAAATGACCATAGTTTATAATTCAACCACATACACACACACACACACCTCATGCACAAATTGTTGCCAATTTGAAGGCATCTAGCACAAAACTATACCACTTTTTTTGTCTCTAAGTACCTTCCCACTCAACATGCTGCCTTTCACTCCAACATTGCACATCTTGGCTCTCACGTTCCACCACCCCTAATCTTTCTAATCTCTCTTTCCACTACTCACTTCTACATCCCTGGAAAACACTAAAAGTCTGGCAATTTAGAATTTTACTTATTTACATTGAGCTGCTCTGGGATACATACTGCTATTCTATTACTCATCACCACTTGTGCTCCTTGGTATTAGATCGAGGTCACAAGGAAACCCAGGTACAGGAAGAGCACAGTCGAATGTTTAATGTGTCAAATTTAGCAAATAAAAATATAGGACATCCAATTAAGGTTGAATTCCAGATAAATAAATATTTATATAAGAATATCCCATGTGATATGTAGATTTAAAAATAAATTTCTTATGAGTCTGAAATTCCAACTTAATTAGATACCCTTTATCTGGTAACCTGTATATTTAGCTTTACCCAGATATCCAATACAAATCATTTAAGCTTAGCATCTAAGGTGAAGCCTTTTGGCTGCCAGTCACCTAAACAAGGCTGCTGTAGGATAATGCTTTTGTACACTATAAAGATTTTTCAGTTGTATTCCTTTAACACTTAAACACTGATTGGCCAGTAGAAAGGCAGGAACTATAGGTGGAGCAACCAGACTAAGAGATTTCTAGGAAGAGGAAAAGCAGAGAGACAAAGTTACCAGCCAGAAGCAGAGGAAGCAAGATGAGAATGCCTCACTGAGAAAAGGTACCAAGTTATGTGACTAAACATAGAAAAGAATTATGAGTGAATTTAAGTTGTAAGAGCTATATTATAATAATAAGACTGAGCTAATAAACCAAACATTTTATAATTAATATAAGCCTCTGTGTGTTTTATTAGGACTGAATGGCTATAGAACCAGGTGGGATAGAAAAATCCATCAACAAATGGTGCTCACCATGGGGCTTGACCCACAACTCTGAGATTAAGAGTCTCATGCTCTACTAACTAAGATAGATAAGATAGAATAAAAGGGTAGATTATTGAATCTACTCTGAAAAGAAAAAAGGGAGGATATAGATATGATAAGATAAAAGGGTAGATTATTGAATCTACTTTTAAAAAGCAACTACTAGTTTTAAATGTTTTACATTGGATTTAATTTTTGTGTATTATATACAAATTTTGTTTATTAAGATTAATTTTGTTAGATCATACTTACATATATTCCTACTCTTTTTCAAGGTATTGTACCTATATAACTCATTTAACAATGTAATACAAGTTTCTAGTTCTTGAAAATTATTCTTACCAATTGTTTAGGATAGTAAGGAAGTTCAGGTTAGTAGTTAATCACCTAATATAATTGAACTTGTAGTCATATTAGGTATATTTTTATTTTTTATTCTACATTGTATTAAGAGCACCTGACATCTGATTTGACATTATTTTCTTTTTTCTTTTTTTATTACTTTATAAATAATACCTATCAAAATTTCCACTTCCTCCCCTCCTTCCACTTCCTTCCTGCTCCCCCCCACACACACTTCCCCCCCCCTCCAGTCCTGAAAGAGGGCAAGGTACCATGCCCTGTGGGAAGTCCAAGGTCCCCCTCCATCCAGGCTTAGGAAGGTATGCATCCAAATAGACTAGGATCCCAAAAAGCCAGTACATGCAATAGACACAAATCCCAGTGCCATTATCATTGGCTTCTCAGTCTGCCCCAATTGTCAGCCACATTCAGAGGGTCCAGTTTAATCCCATGCTTGTTCAGTCCCAGTTGAGCTGGCTTTGGTGAGCTCCCATTAGCTCAGGCACACTGTCTCAGTGGGTGGACCAACAACTCCTGGTCCTAACTTCCTTGCTTATATTCTCCCTCCTTCTGGTTTTCAAGGTCAAGCAAACATAAATTTTAGAAAGACAGGTCATCTTCAAACACTTCAGGGATCTACAGAATATGACATTTAAGATGTTTTAATAACATAGATTCTTCTTTTTTATAACAATGAGACATGTCTGATCTTCATAGCACCAATCTACTTCAGAGAAAATAATGGGTATTGAAGAAATCCACTTGGAGTTTGCTTTCTTTGTGGCAAAAGTAAGCCACTGTGCAAGAAAATGCCCTTGCTTCAACTACTGATGGAATGCTATCCTAATTGGATAGGCAGGACACAACAGCAAGTTACTGTCAAACATTGTCAAGACAAAGAGGGCTTCAGAATATTCTGCTTCACAGAAAAGTCTTTTGGATATGTTAAGGACATAGATCAAAGATGGATGCTCCAACATTGCAGAGGAACTTTATGTGACTGTCTAAGCATCCCCTATTTCTGTCATTACTCATATTTTTTGGAAGTTGCATGCTTGTAATTCCACTTATTCAGTAAATATTATATCCTCTTGAGGTGTTTGATAGAGTTAAAGGTAGAAAGTTATGGATATAGTTTTCCTAAGCTATGATAAAAGATAAGTCTAGATACAAAACTTGAGACTCACAAAAAGAGATGATAAGAGTATTTTCTTTAATTTTGCCTAATACAAACAGACTAAATATTGTAACTTTAATTCTTGCTTGATACCTGTTTTGTTATATGTAACTTTACTGTGTTAAAATTAAAAGCTTTCCTCTTATTTAGACAGAAAGGGGGAAATTGTGTGGGATAGTCTTTTGTATATTGAGAATATGTTTTGCTTTTATTGGGTAATGAATAAAACTGTTTTGGCCAGTGGTTTAACAGAGTAAGTAAAGCTAAGCAAGAAATTGAGGTGGGGGTGGTGCGGGGGAGTCAAGGAGATGCCATATAGATTGCAAAGAAGAAAGGTCCAAACATTACTGGGAAGCCACGAGCCTCATGGCAAAATATAAACAATTAGAAATTGGTTAATTTATGGTTAGAGCTACCCAGTAAGAGGTCTAAGCCAATGACCAAATTACTGTAACTAATATTAAGCCTCAGAGTGGTTATTTCACAAGTGGATGTCGGATCTAACAAGCGGGGTCCCAGTGGGTAGAGACAAACTGATCCAGACTGGGTGAGACATAGAAAAGCCTTCCAGCTACACAAGGCCTTGGGTATAAAACCATGTAAATCTATCCATGCTCAGCTCCAAGTCATGTCTAAGGGGGTTTATCTGCATTTTTCAGAGTGATGGGGGCATTTCTTTTTAAATCCATTGCCCTTAATTGCCATAGGCTGTCACTGCCATGGCTAGATAGTTCAGGTGTGACATTGATCATGATCTTAAAAGATGGTCAAAACTACCTTGAGTTTACAAAAACTGCGCATGTCTTCTAGCCCAATGGTGCTGTAAATCATATACTGTCATTTTCACATCCTTTCAAAGACTATATATTGGACACCTCCTGAAAAATCACTAAAATTCACCGAGAATCATACCACCAACTAAATGCTTACTTTATAGAGCATGCAGAAGATTATAATTTAGGGTGAGCATGTAATGCTGACAAGGTTACCAGACTCTAATGAAACACAGCTTGCACAATCCATGCCATCTTTAGGAAAGTACATTTGGTTATGAATGTGGTCCCAATATGGTTATGGCTTCCAAATGCTACCTACTTATGAATTACTTTTGGCTTGGCTTCTTTATTTATACTGGACATTGATTTAGACTACTGGGTTAACCCCAGAGTGTGTGGACATATATGTTTCTACTGAAGGTATTTAAATACCACAGTTTCACAATCACTAGACCTTTATGCATGTATATATTGTGATTCACATGCCAGTCATCTTTAACCACTTGGTTTGGAAAAACCACACACAAAAATTATATAGTGACATGGTCCACTTTATTACTGCACTCCCTTCCTTCCATAGAGTAGGAATGAATAGAACAAGTGGTTTATGGGGTCCTTTGCTCTACCAGGCTGCACAAATAGTAAAAAAAAAAAAAAAAAAAAAAAATCAGGTTGAGAAATTTCTAGAATGGTCCCTAACCTCGTTCTGGTCATACTAAATGCTACATTTTATCTATTTAATAATAGTGTATAATCAGCTTTATCTCCTATTAAGAAATATTCCATATCAGTAAAAATTGGCCAAGTGTATTGGTTAATAGTTATAGTATCAGCTCTAAGGAGGCAGAAGCAGGAGGACGGCCACAAGCTATAGACCTGCCTTAGCTATATAGTAAGTCATGGACCAATCAGGGCAAAAGAGTGAAACACTGTCTCTAAAAACAAACAAATAAAGAAAACCAAATATTAATTTATAACACACAATTTTAACCAGAAGCATAGAACTAATTTCATTTTCTTTTTCATTATTCAGCTAAACTTTTTCCTACATAACATCAGAAAATCTTCATATATTCATTTTTATACTTACCAGGACTTTGTTGCTAGAAATTAAATAATGCCAAAAACATTGTGTTTCTGAAAATGTGGTGAAAATATTAGCTTTAGATTAAATAGTTGTTTCCAATCTCATTTATTTTTCTCCTGCAAACTGAGAACATCTCCAGCATTTCATGACAAAGTTTCTATCACTTTGGATTTTAGGAGCAAAATTCTCACATACAAATTATTAGTAAATAATGAAACTGATGGTGAGAATGCTGATTTTTTTTTTATTTTTTTTCCTGGTATACATGAAAAATTATTTTGATTCTAAAAATGACATTGATTTTTTTTTAGAATGGAAAAATCCCCTATTTGTCTATCTGTCTCACTCTCACTGTGTGTGTGTGTGTGTGTGTGTGTGTGTCTACCTGTCTGTCTATCTGTGTGAATGTAGCATTTCTCTTATGTCACAATATAAAATGTCTTTTTTACCACGTGGGAAAGTCTTAGTCTAAATATTTGAGAAAGGGTCAGGGAACGCAAGTCACTCTATCAAGTGTGTGTGATACAAGCAAGAGGACTTGATTGCAGAGCCTTGGAATGCGAGTAAAAAACAAGGGACCAAAGCATGTGCCTGTAAACTTGCTTGTAATCCTATTAAAGTAAAGAGGAAGAAGCAGGCAAATCAGGCAAAATGGGTGACCACCAAATTCAGAGAAAGAGATCCTGCCTCAAAAATAAAAAGTGAAAAAGAAATAAAAAGGTGGAGAGCAATTGAGGAAGAAATCCAACTTTGGCCTCTGGAAGCACACACACACACACACACACCATCAAGCCCTCTCATGTACGACGTTTGGAAAATCATTGCTCTAAAATGATGTTTCTGAATCTTCAATAGGCATAGGAGTTTGGTAAAAAGCACTTTCTGACTCAATAACTATGCAATATATTCTCACATTTTACCCTTTAGGAAAACTCCTAAATGACTCTGTTGCTGCTCTTACTGGGGTCCACACTATGAACACGGATGTTCTAAAGAACCAACTCATGGGAAGATAAGTCTATCCCCTTCTGAGGAAGGGCCCTGAACTTAGGCCTGGCTGTCACATCTAGTCACGGAAAAAGCCTGTAGACACAGCATCTGCTATAGCCGTTCTTCTAACAGACGGCTGGGTCCAGTTACCTTCCCCGCTCTGCAGTATCCCTGCTGCTCTCCATTTAGCATGAGCCATTCAAAACTGGGACAAGATTGTTGGCTGCCGATCACAGACATCAAAGAATTCAAAAGAGGTGTAGCTAATCCAGACACACAAGGTTGATAAGAACTTTAGACTAAAATTACCGCAATATCTATTTTCACTCAGCCATTGGAATGAGCTAGTCTGGACACCAAACTGGGTTTTGCCATGCTTAAAGCTATTTGGATTTTTTGTGAGCCCTGCAGATAGATGATGTTCTTGGAACGAGCCCTATCTACTGCCAACTGTATTCTCTACCATTCCAGATCCCAGAACCTGGGTGCGGCACCTGTATAGACCATGCATCTATTGCCTGTTTGATTGAAGTTTCTCCACCAAGATAACAAGTATTCAGCCTTCTTGATGTCCCTCAGGAACCTGCCTAATTGCTCGTTTCTTACCACAATTGGTGTGGGATTCTAAATAACAGAAATTTATTTCTCCCAATGTTGAGTCTGGGCAGCAGCACAAAGACAAGAACACCAATAAGGCCAGGTTCCTGAGAGAACTTTCATTTTGCTGGCAAGTGGGCTGCTTGTTTTCTCTAAGGGCAGCAAGTGTTAAGGGTTACTTGCATCTCTTCTTCTATAAGGATAGCAACTCAATTCATGAAATTCCTACCCTTGTGATTTAGTGTCTCTCTTTCTTTCTTTCTTTCTTTCTTTCTTTCTTTCTTTCTTTCTTTCTTTCTCTCTCTCTCTCTCTCTCTCTCTCTCTCTCTCTCTCTCTCTCTCTCTCTCCCCCCCCCCCTCTCTCTCTCTCTTACACACACACACACACCATCAGAGATCACGTCTTCATGCCCTCACACTGGAGCTTCAGATTTCAACACTCATAGTAAGAAAGATACACTCATTCAATCACACCATATCACCTTCATGTGTACATGCACAAACACACACACACACACACGTGTGCACAGAAATACAGCTGATCAAATTGCATAATTCTGTTCACACTTTAGTTCCACCTTGCATAGTTTTGAAAAACACAAGTAAAACATAATAATACTTGAGGTCTTCCTTCATGAATTTTAGGTTCCCATATTATTCTCTCAAAGACTTTTTAAATAAATTTTAGGTTTTAGTCAATTATATTTATATTTTTATATTTTATTTGCCTGTTTAAGTTTTATTTGTCCTTCAAATCATATTCTAGCCAAACGTCAATGTCCTTTACAGTGAATTATTGATTTGTCTTTGAACATAATGGCTATATATGTCCTTTAAGTGATGCCCTGCAAGTCTCTACCCATGGAGCATGATGTTTTTGTTGTTTTCTTAGCTATTTTGGAGGCCACATTGGACACTAATTTGTTGGCATACAAAAGAGTTCCACAGTAGCCCATATTGGAGTATAACAAAGGCTTATTTATTTGGGAATAAACTCAGTTTATCTCCAAATAATAGTGATCTGCAGCCCTCTCTGTACCCTGGGAACTGGAACTGAATCTAGCAGTCAAAAAACCCACATACACTTTTCGTCTACATTTATAGTACGTGAGACCATGCCCAAAGTGGGCCCGTATCTTAAAGGCTATTGACTGAAGGAATTTCCACCACACCTGGCAATATCTGAACCACTCACAAAAGCGGTCTGAACGAGGTATGATTACTGTAAATGACTAAAAATGGCTGAAAAATTATAACTTCATTATGGTATGTCACACACCCAAAATATGCTTTCTCTTTTGACAGAACAGACACTTGAAGCAACTTGTATTTCTATGCTGCGTTTACTACTCTTTGGTTAGAGACAGCACAGCCTACATGAGATTGGGGTTTTTCAATTGCTGTTTGGCTTTTGCTTTCAATTTTTAGTTCTCTTTTAGTGAATACCTTATTTTTTTTTCTTTGGAGATAAACTTGTTATCTTATCAACTCCTTCACAGTGCATTTTAGGGCACAAGGAGACTACAAACTCATAGGAATTGATGAGAAATAAATGCAACTCAGCAAGGGGTTTCAGGTCAGAATGCCTGGTACCCAGTCCTGTTTGATCATTAACCACTTGTGTGAGCTTTAGCAGGTAGCTGAACACCACAGTGCGTGGGTGCCATGATCCTGAAAATCCAGAAACAGAAGTCCCTCTCCCACCTCTAAGCCTAGAAAATCCTGATGGACCTCACACCTGGCCCTGTCGTGACTGTTTATCTGGCCCTGCCAGAGGCATCATTGTCACTGCACTGTCAAGTGCTAAATCTTGGATGCAATGCCTTTCTTGTATCTCGCCTGCCTATCATTTGCTGTAGATCATCAGCCTGTTGTCTACAAGACTGGGTACCACTAGAGAAAAACACCCAGCCTTCACTTACCCAAAGTTTATTACCAGTCTTGGGATGTAACCTGAGTGGGGTATGTCTATTTCTGGAGAGGCACATCTATTCTCTCACAAAAGTATTAGTCTTTGATGAACTAGAAATGAAGAACAAGCCTGGTCCTTCACACATTCACTTTGAGAAACCTGATTGGGTATTTCTTTATGGTCTATCAGTGGTTCCCAACCTTCATATACTGTGACCCTTTAATACAGTCCTTCATGTTGTGGTGACCCCCAACCATAAATTTACCCCATTGCCACTTTATAAGTGTAATTTTACTACTGTTATGAATCATAATGTAAGTATATGACATACAGAATACTTGATATATGTCCCCTATATGAAAGGATCAGAGTCCCATCCTACAGGTTGAGAAATGCTTTTCTATTACCTCGAAGCCACCATGGGTATCCCTGGTGATGAAAAGAGCTATTCAGAAAGGGCTACAGAAAAGAAGTGTCGGCCTGGTTGTTTGAAGTCTTCTTGAAATCTTCCCAGAATTAGCTGACCATGAAGGGAAAGACCATGGCCATGATTACCCAACCAATAAGCACTGGGGAATACATTGGCATTTTTGTTTTTACATTATACCTGTATGGGGTGGTAAAAATAAAGAAAATGGTGATTTTTTTAATTAAATGATACTAAACTCCTCTTCAAAAGTAGAAGAGTTTCAAGGCAATTTGAAAGCAGAGCAACATCAATAAGCCTCTAAACTAACATCTGATCCATGGTTTCAGTTGGTGGGAGTGGTAGGCTTTATTTTGCAGGCTCCTGATCCAAAAGAAATACAGTGAGGGCAAAGGTTCCATGGGCAGGCTGCTTTGAGAATTTTCAGATAAGCATCTAGAGGGTCAGAGATTATCTGAAGCAATCGTTTTCAGGAGTTTTCCTTCAAAGTCCTAGTCCTTTCTTGGTGATGCAAGAGAAAGTTCATAAGATAGACTATGTATGACCTAAAAGTATCCAAATTACCAATAAAAGTGACCCTGTTGGCAAGGCCTGTCTGTGTCTAGTAAAGTTCTGGCAGTTAGCTAAAAACCAACCAGCTTAAAATATTAATTTAGTGAACACTACAAGATCTTGTCAGAGAACTCTGCGAAATGATTTTCATTTGGCAGAACAATTCAATCTTCCTTTTAGAGTGACACTTCCAAGTAAATTTAAATGTATCTTAAGTACACATAACATCCAATAAGATATGGTTTGGATCAAGCTAGAGCTAACACTCATCGGTACAGCACTTGTCCAGCATGTATGGGATTCAATGCCCAGTATCATGAGAAAATAAAATAAAAAATAAAAATAAAACATATTCATTGATTTTGATATTCGGAAGTAGTTAGAGTTGGGATCAGGAAAAGTTTCAGTAACTAAGGCCCTTGATGTGCGAATTCGGGAATCTGAGTTCAAACTCCAGAGCCCATGTAAAATGAGCAGCATGGTATCATATACCTGTAATCCCAACACCGTTGAGGCAGAGACAAGAGAATCCCTGGAGCTTTATAGACAACTGGTCTACCAAATTAGCAAAGTAAAAGATTCAGTGAGAACCTGGTTTGTTTGTTTTTTTTTTTAAAAAAAAAAAAAGCAGAGAGCAATACACTTGATTGAGAAATACACTTGCTATAAACTCCTGGTCTCCAATGCATCCACACACATATGTATCCACCCCTGCAGACACTTAAGCATCTGCAAAGAATGAAGAATGAATAACAGAGCTGCTCAGATATGCAAGCCATCCCCATTGGCCCATACCACAACTCACATTGAAGTAAACATCTAGAATTCTCCTCACTAAAATAGAGCATCAATAAATGAGCCATGTTTAATGCTTCTATTTGGATAGACACCAGGGGCTTTCTTGAACAGACTAGACATCTAGACAGACATGTTTGTATTTTGTTACCTCACTAATTCAAGCCTCAAAATGATATTTTTAATACTTGGAGATATACCTTAGTAGAGAATTGGACAACACTATTGAAGGTTTGTCATGTCAACAACCATCACCCAAAATTACATTTTAGGATGTACTTGCAAAGCCTGATGTTTGACTAAGCACCCAGACAGAAGACTGCTGTCTAGTCTAGCATTGGCTGGGAGGCATTGGGTTCTTACACAATGTGCCAGAAATCTAAGGAAAGAAAAACTGTACTACTCTTGTCTGTGTAGATTCAGTCAATGCTGCATGGAAAGAGCCACATGGTGACATAAGGATGTGTTGTCCTTTATGTTAGCAAAGAATTTGTTACCTTCAAAAAGTCTACATATTTGCAAAGCCTAAAAAACATATGGAAAACTGACCTGTACCAAATGATACGAAAAAAATGAAAACCTTGTAAACAATTTAAAGGCAGAAAATTGGTGATGCAGTCAAAAGGTGTCTAGCTTCATAGAAAGGTCAGTAATTTGAGTATCCATAAAGACAAGCCTTTAACACACTTGCCAGTTACCTAATACAACTATGGGTAAACTTGAAAGCATTGACATGCTCCCTTATTCCAAGGGTTGAAAATATCCTAGTACAAACTGAAGTGACACATTTTTTTCAACTTTTTGTTCTTTTTGTTTTCTTTTTCAGCAGCCTTTTAGAATACAGCATGTGTCTCTTCCTCCATCTTCTCCTCTTTCTCTTCCTTTCTCCCTTCATTCTTCTCCCAATATTCTTACAAATATTTTCCACTTTGAAAATACCTACAGCCAATGACTGTAACTCTGAAACGCATAAAGTTTGGAAGTCAGAGGAAAGTCTATTGCATAATCTAGAATATTGAGCAAGAATTCATAGAGGGTTATAAACCACCCTTGCTCGTGCTAAGCTTCAGAATATCCCTGCTGGGTCCCTAGTACTTACAGCTGCTTCCTGGGGAAGTCCTTTCAGCTCTTTTCATTGCAATGACATCATAAGTGACCATGGTCACCATCTTTGACACACCTACAACTATAGATTCCTTCCCCTCCTAATCAATAAGGTCCCATCCACAAAATAGGGAGGGGGAATTAAATAAACATTATACTTTAATATCATTCTTTACAGATATAGAATATCTATAAAGCTCGGAGACTATATGTTATCCCAGACAACAGGAATAGGAAAGAAGAAATAAAATAGATCTTAAAAGAAAAGGAAGGCCTAAGTTTAGCTATGTAACAAATTTTGAAAGATTCTGAGCTTGAATACATCCATTTAGTTTCCAAGTTTAAATATTGCCACTCAGATTGGAAGGACGAATTCAAGCTAGAGCTAGCACGAGAACCCTGCTAAGGTTAGTGTTTCTAAAATGCTTTACACTGTATAAAAACATCAAGCTGACAAACATTATAACTGTTCACTCTTGCCATGTTCTAAATTGACCTCTAACCTTTGATACAACAGGGTATGAAATCAGCCTTAAGGTCTATGGAATATCAAAGTAGATGCAAGAGGACAAATTTCAAAAATTCGTGTAGACAAATTAAACTCTATATACCAGGGTTTTATAGTTAAACCAAAAGCAGCAAAGATTTAAATTGCAGTGTGTAGAGTGTTGAAAATATGGTCAGTTCTTCGAAAAGTGTAAAAGGGAGTTTGCTCCTGTCCACAAATTAACTCTTCAAAGAAGCGAGTTCAACCCACAGCATGTATGATCTCAGCCTGTCTCCCAAGTCATCAAGTTCAGCATGAAAACATTAATAATGATAATTAGTATAAATAACTTTTAATGGGCCCTACATATGTTTGCCTGCAATAAGATTAATGTTTACTTTGTATTTCCTCAAAACTGTACAACAAGATGCCAACTATTATAACAGGAATACAGGGGCTGAATATATTAATTAGGGTCACACAGAGGATAATCAAGGAAACCAGGAGCCTTATTCATACTCCCTGACTCTGTGTAGCACAGACCACTCTAAAAGATTCATTTTGGGGTAAAGATACTTTGTAACTAGAAGATGGAGAGTAGAATGTTGCAGACACAACATTTCTCTCACACTCCTGACACGACCACCCTCCAGCATCCTATATGCTCATAGAGCTGAAGATGAAAGAACGAAATACAAGTGTGCTTTGCATATGATTCGCTAGTACACTTTGTACCGTTTCTGCTAACACACTCGGTGAAGTTCCTCGTTCTCAGCCTGGTTCCTGTGGTTCCAAATGTTTTCTGCTCTCTCTCTCTCTCTCTCTCTCTCTCTCTCTCTCTCTCTCTCTCTCTCTCTCTCTCTCTCCCTCTCTCTCTCTCCTACCTTGCATGCAGAGGAAACAGAACTTGCTCTGCTTAGATAGACAGACAGCAGAGAAAGTGCTGAGGAAGACGATTACTTTCAGAGGAGTTGGCCAGTGACCATCTACTACTGCTAGCTGAGTGAGCACAGTCTTCTCCAGGCTTTTCTTCAAAACACTGTCGTCACTGCCCAACTGGGACCCAGATGCTGCTGAAGTTTTAGAAAGGCCCTTGAGGAGTACTGTTCTCTGTCCTAGATTTTCCAGCATCTTTGCCTCTCTTTTCATTTTCAAGGGATTCTAGCAAAACCTCTTGTAACTACAAAGCTGGCAGCGATTTCCATCTAAAAGTTTACCAAAAAATACTAATAATAAGTAAAAGCAAAAGTAATTACCTGTCAATTTAAGGAAAAATATTTCAAAACAAAATTTTTGCATCCAGAATCATTTTCTTCCTCTGTCACAACATCCCTTCAGTTAAAAATGTTTGGGATTCCTCCACCCCCAGTTCTTCTTTAAGCTACAGAGACCAAAATGCAAAGGAAGGAGTGAATCAAGTCCCACCCCTCACATTCCTTACAAAGAGTGGCAGAGAGAAGCCACTGATGTCTTGCTCCATCAAAGGTCACCACCCTGTTTACGCTGCTAAGTCATTTTCTTCTACAGTAATAAGTTTTACTACTACCTACTCTCCAGTTAAAGCTCAAAGCTCCAGGAAATGTGGGAGACCAAACCAGAAATGACTGGATTGTAAGCTACCCGGATCAAGCAGACCAGGTAGAAAGTTCTACATGCCTCTAAGAGGCCCAGAAATGCAAGAGCAAAGGTCAGAAGAAGGGGAAAAACAGAACAAGAAAAAAGATACAAAAAAACCAAAATGGAGAGACTACACCAATAACAATAATAGGTTAGCCTTTGTTCACAGCTCAACCAGATGTCAAGGTCAGACAAACAGGAATAAATGCAGATCTGACCCCGGAAGCACAGCTAGAATCCTGGGCTCTAGAAAAGCGGAAATTGCATGTTTTTGAGGACTTCTGTCACAGAAGGATGTGTGGATTCTTTCTAAAATGCTCCAGTCATGGTACGTGGAATACACCTTCCACTGATTGTTAGGCTTAGTTGGACCTGAGTGAAGACAGAATCCCAGAGGCCGGAGTCTCCTCTGTGGCCTCTCCTTAAAAACAAATATGCCAGTACATTTCCACTTAAATGCTTAATACTGCATTTGCTAACTAGGAACACGTCCTATGTTGTGAATGACTTCATCTTTCACTTTTAAGAAATACTACTTTTATACTAGGAAAGAGCCCTGTTCCTTTAGGATAGTCTTTGGGGACTCCTAGGGAAAATGTTTGGGTTCTGGTTTGACTCTGCATAAAGTACTCTTGTTTATACAGACCAACTGAGCTTGGATTATAGGGCCTGGGTGTTTGTCCATGAAGAACCAAACTTTGATTCTACTGACATCAGCTCACCATTGTTCTCCAGCACGAGAACACAATCTCCGCCTGCTCTAAGTTGAGCATGACTTGAGGGAAAAGTATAGTAGACAAAATAATGTTTACTCAAGTTGTCCACACACTTCTAAGTGCGTATTTCCTTATATCACTTATAAAGGAAGAGTTAAAATTTCAGGTGGAATGAATTTTGTTCAGCTGATCTTGACATGAGAGGGGCTTATCCTGAGGGATGGGTTGTAGGGGGAGAGGTCTTTTTATTGTTGCTGTTTTGTTTTGTCTTTAAAATGGAGTGAAGGGACAGAAAAGGAAGCAAACACAGAGATGCAGTGATGAGAGCCATGTAATTTGAGAAAGATGTGATATCCCATTGCTGACTTTGAAGATGGAAGACAGCCAGGAGGCAAAAAAAAAAAAAAAAAAAAAAAAAGTGGGACACATCTGGGAGCTGGAAAAACACAAGGAAGCATTCTTCATAAAGGAGCACAGGCTTCCGTCACCTTGAATTTAGCCTAGAGAGACCTTGCGCCAGAATTCTGTCCTGCAGAAATGTGGAGGGGAAGTCGTCTAAAGCCACCAAATCTGTGGCAATTTATTAAGCTTGTATAGAAGAGGAATACAAGAAATTCCAGGTGATTCTCAAGATTTTGAGCCATCTATCAAGTGTTCTGCATGCAAAACAGGTGGAGGTGCAGTCTGCCATATACAGGGATTTTCCACACAGAAAAGCAGCCTACAATTGCTGACTTGCCGCATGCATGGGGTAACTGGGACACCAATGTCCTTCAGGGTAGAAGGAGAAAGTGGCCTTGTAACTTGATAGTGAAAAGTCCAGGTTGAAAAGTGAAGTTTTAATTACTCAGAAATGATTGCTTGCCGTGTATTCTGAGATGCCTGTTTTCTCTCTTACTTCTTCCTTCCTTCCTTCCTTCCTTCCTTCCTTCCTTCCTTCCTTCCTTCCTTCTTTCCTTCCTTCCTTTTCTTGCTTGTTCTTTTTTTCTTTCTTCCTTCTAGACAGATTTAGCTCTTTCTGATCTAGAACTCGATATATAAACCAGACTGGCCTCAAACTCCCACAATCCCTCTTGTCTTTGCCTTCCACGTGCTGAGGTTAATACTGTGTGACTATACCCAGACTATGGATTGGGTAAGAAATGTAACTTTTCTCCTTTATCTCTAACATATCTATTATTATTTCCAATTCGGACTCACATCTTCCCCTGTGCACAGGCAACAAGTTCTAGCAGTGGGTTGTCCTTGCTGACTACTCATTAGTCACTCACTGCTTTGCATAATTCACACAACTGAAACTCTTCAAAGCCGAGAAAGTCATCATTCCCAACACATACAGAAAGATGAATAGTGAGAACTGCATTCAATATTAGAAGCGCTACATCTCAAAGAACACCGGCTTCCCAACATGTCATCATCTCAATTTTCTAATTACACGAATGGAAAAAGAGGTGGAAGCAATCATAGAAAATCAGTTGTGGTGGAACTCTGCCCCTGTTTGTATATGTGCGTATGTGAACATGTATGTGTGCATACATACATGTGTGTGCACATGTGTATGTGTGCACGCTCGTGTGTTTCCTATACATTAAGTAAAATCATTTGAGCAATGTATTTTTAATGAGCATTTATTCATTTTACCAAAAAATTTCCTTTCATCATATCAAGCCTTTTCTACCAAATAAATACAGAAAAAAATGAGTCAGAAATGCATTTCAAAGAAAAACGGGGGGGGGGGGGGGCAGAAGGAAATTTACAGAGCAGGCACAGTAGTGCCCTATAGGCTGTATAAGGCCCTTTTGTATTTCAGGGGCATCTGAGGAAGCCACATGTGCATGTTGCAATCTAATTGCATCATCATTTCTCTGAAATGAGGGCAGGGTTTTGCTCTGCATAAATTGTGGTCACAGAGGCTAAATTCATCTCTGATACATTCATGTCCAGGAGCATCGCGTGTGTAATTTGGAATCACTGTTGGCCATGCATGCTCACCAACGCTGAAAATAAAATCAGGCATTCATCAAGATCTCCAAGTACACATCCCTCAAAGGCACAAGACCTCAAGAGTGTAAATTTGGGAAGTGAAGAACAGACCTTCTCCTAACACGATTCCCCGAGGTGTGTGGGTCAACAGAGTGGGGTGTCCTCCCCAGCACAACAAGGAGTAGGCAGTGTGTCTGAGTGGAGTGTCATGAATAAAAGACCACTTCAGTCACTTCATGCATTGACAACAACTGCTTTGGCACCTAGTTCTGGAGTTCACAAAGGCTTGCTTTAACAGAGTGAATACACAGCAGGCTGTGTGTATCTGTGTGCGTGTGTGTGTGTGTGTGTGTGTATTTAATGACCTCCATACAAGCCACTATTTTATAGAGGCTTCCAGCAGAGAGGGGAAAAACAAGATTCAGCTATAGAAGCTGTCTATATTTAATATTTCTGTTAGTTTTCTGTCTGCCAGTCTGGCAGATTGGCTCAGTTGGAAAAACAACATCTATGATTGCTGAAATAGTTCCTGGCTACATTTGGCACCCTTAATCACCGAACAACACAGAAATCCCTGTCTTCAAATCCAAGGCAAAAGAGGCCACCCTTTGTATATCACCAAGACTTATCTGTTTGTCTTTATTTCAAAGTCCAGATTCTAATGTTGTGACTCAATTGAATAGCATAGCAGTCCACAACATTTCACAAACACAATGAAAACTCTATACAAACCCTTGGGTTAACTGGATGACGGTAAAGGATGAATCCGTCTCCTGTTTTCTGTTTTGTTTTTCTAGGTCAAGAAGGAACTTCTATTCCCTCAAACTTTATTTTAGCAGTAATGAAATTAAAGCCAATTTTCTCTGTGTTGATAAGCAAGCAAATAAACAACAAAGAAGCCATTGATAACCATGTGTTTTAAATGACTGCTTGGCCTATGGAGGAGGGGATCCTAAATGTTGTTTAAAATCCTTTTTAAAGACTGAATCTGAAATGAGAGGTGCCACGTTTTAATCTTGGTCCAGTTCCCTGTAGCTGAGTGAGATTTGACAGTTCACCCAGCCCCGAGTCACTAGACCTCACATTACTGAAAGCTTAAATAGGACACTACATGGAAAATCTGTAGCCAATGACAGAGTGTTATTGAAATGAAAATTTTTATTTGAGAAAACAAAAAGGGAGTGTGATATACAGTTATTATTCAAATCAAGCTTAGCACTGACTAAAGGAATAGTCGATGAAAGAGAAAACAAGGCTCACAGTCCAGTTTCCAACCACCGCCAAAGCTCATTGGCATATTTATAGAGTGTAGAAAGTAGGATACATTTGGTCTGATGTTTAATTAGGACCTGAAAACTTAGCAAAAAGTGAATGAAGTTTTATTTCCATTCAATGATTCTTGCCAAGGTAAAAGTCTTTTTTTTTTCAATATATCAACATTAAATACCAAAATCCACATGTACGAACTGCCTATGGGGGTAGATGTTTCCTCCTTAACTCCATAATAGGAGTATGTGTTATCAACAGAGCAGAATGGCTCAGAGCACAGGTTGGGGTAGGAGAGTGTCAGGGGACTGGGAACACGTAGGGTGAGACTTTTAATGGGGTACAAGAATAAAGGATTGTTCAGAGATCATGACAGAAGAGGGGACAGAAAGAGTGTAAGAGCTAGCGGTGGCATGCTAAGGCAAAGAAACAGTGTCTTCTGATCACAGCAGGGCAGCCGTACATATAAACTTTATGCTTGTAAGAGCACACACACTGCCTGTGCAAAGCTAAATCAGATGAAACCCCAGCTAAAAGAGGGAATCTGGGCACAAAATCAAGCCCTGGCCACGTAGCTCTTGGCAGTTGTTAGCTGTTGGGAGATGGGAAGTCACTTTTCTTTGCCAGTATAGCTGTTGGTTGGTTAACTGTGCTCCAGGGGAAGGCCATACACCCAAGAACATTTGAACAGCGTGAATTGGTCTTGGTAGGAAAAAAGGACACAAAGTTGTGTGAATGGGGAGTGGAGGGCGTGGATCTGGGAAGAATTGGGAAAGAGGGAGAAATACAATCAAAACACCTTGTATAAAATTCTCAAAGAATGAAGAGGGTTTTTTTTTATATAAAGAACAAAGCATGATCTTTAAAAATCCAACATGTAGTAATAATCCACAGGACTGTGGAGTGATGGAGGAGGGTCATCTGTCTATTTGATGCTTTCATTGGTTAATTAATAAAGAAAGCTGCTTGGCCTGATAGGGCAGAATTTAGGTAGGCGGAGAAATAAAAACAGAATGCTGGGAGAAAGAAGCCGAGTCAGGCAGACGCCATAGCCTCTCTTCTCCAAGATGGACACAGGTTAAGATCCTTCCAGGTAAGGTACTACCTCATGGTGCTACACAGATTATTAGAAATGGGTTAAGCAAGATGTGAGAATTAACCAGTAAGAGGCTAGAGCTAATGGGCCAAGCAGTGTTTAAAAGAATACAGTTTCCATGTAATTATTTCGGGTAAAGCTAGTCGTGCGGGAGCCAGGCGGTGGGAAGCGGCCCGCTGCACCCTACAACAGTGGAGTCTCTGAGTTTTAATAAGATAATTTAACAAAGCTCCCTCAGAAATAAGAAAGAACATTCCCAGTAAGTGGTTGTTCTGAAATATCTAAATGTCTGGAAACTCACTAGTCTGGAATGGGAGAACGCATGAGCTTACAGATGAGATATTTATACATGCTTGATCCAGGATAAATGCAGCTTAAAACTTCCTTCCTTTCCTTCAATTGTACTTTACTGAAAGTTGGAAAGTAAGTTCATGCTAACCTCATTCTCACCTTCTACATCCTATCAGTCTTCAGAGTCCACCAATATGAGCTACAAAGTCTTTCCTGGGAACCTCTGTCTCTTCTCTTCCTCTGCCAGCACCTCGCTCTGGACTCCACCATTGTCACTACCAGATACAGTTCTTCAGTCTTCTCTTCCGCCTGTGTCTCCAGGCTCCTCCTCCTTCTCTTTTCGGGTTATATTTATATATTTATATACACATATATAACAGTAACAAATATGTAAGAATATACTAATTATATATGTGTAACAAAAATAATTAAATAAAAAGAGGCCATGAATTTAAAAGGGATATGGGAGGAACTGGATGGAGTAGAGGGAAGGAAAATACTGTAATTCAATTTTTTTATTCTATAATATTTTAATTATAATTTATATTTTTCCATTTTATTGAAAATAGATTCTCTTCTCATATAATACATCCTGATTATAATTTCCTCTTCCTCTACTTCTCCCAGTTCCTCCCTACCAGTTCCACTCCCTTTCTGTCTCTCATTAATATATCCTCACATATATTAATATATTTCTCTCATGTAATATATCCTGATTATAAAATCCTTTTCCTCTACTTCTCCCAGTTCCTCCCATCCAGATCCACTCCCTTTCTGTCTCTCATAAGAAAATAACAAGCTTCTAAGAGATAATGACAAAATGTAACAAAATAAAATATAATAGCATACAATAAAAAAAAAGTGACACTGAAGTTGGACAAGGTAAACTCGTAGAAGGGAAAAAGCCCCAAGAGAAGGCCCAATAAGAGACTCACTCGTTCACACACTCAAGGGAACCATAAAAATCCTAAACTGGAGCCTATACTATATACAGGAAGTACCTGATGCAGACCCATGCAGACTCTGTGATTACTGCCCTCAGTTTCTGTGAGTTCGTTTGAACTTTGCTCAGTTGATCTAGCGGACCATGCTCTCCACCAGGAGTTGTTGGTCCCCTCAGGCTCTTACGCTCTTCACCTCCTCTTCCACAGGTCACCTGAGCTCTGAGAGAAAGGATGTCATGGAAACGCCCCATTTAGGGCTGTGTTTTCTAAAGTCTCTCTCTTTGCATAGTGTCTGGCTGTGGGTCTCTGTATGTGTTCCCGTCAGCTGTAGGAGGAAGCTTCTCTGATGATTCTCTGTGAGTTCAGCAGAATATCATGAGAAGTCATTCAGCACAACTTATTTTTAATTTAAAGGCTAGTAGTATTTGGTTTTACCCTACATCCCTGTACTATCAAATCTCTGGTTCTTGGTCACTTGAGCAGTTGGGTTGGGTTCCTTCACTGGAGTGGGCCTTACATCAGTTCAGACACTGTTTTTTCAACTAATCATACATTCAGCTACCAATAATATTAATGAGTTAAAACAGTGAACTGGCCATGGAGAGCAGAATCTTCCAGCATGTCTTAGTAACAAAAGAAAAAAAGCAACTGAAGCGCCTTCCAGCAGGCTTGCTTTTGCTGACTTCCCTAGGCAAACTTACAGCTTCACAACCAGGCATCCCCTCCTCCTCCCCTCTTCAGCACCTGAGAACACTTTCAGCAGGGAGACATTTCAGCAAGATTGGCTCCTACTTCAACAGACACCAGATGCTCAAGTGTGGAGCCTAACATGAATTGGCAGAGAAAATAATCAACCTGGGCTTCTAGAATCATCTCCTCTACTTTGAGCAGATTAGAAAAATAAAATAAAATAACATAAAATAAAAAAGAATGGGCCAGAGCATGGTGAGATGAAGCTTTGGAAATGCCTGTTTTCTGAGGGAGCTGTTTCCATGTGGCATCTGACCCCCAGGTACAGGTTTTATTTTCTAAACTGCCCCTACAAAGGGCTTATTGCCCAAGCTACTAGAAACACTGGTGGTCCTCCCCCTACAGCTGCCAACCCTGCCAAATTTCTCTCAGGTAGAAGAAAAGAAAAAAAAAAACTTTTTATCCAAAACTCTGCCTGCAGGGAATCCAGTGTTAGAAGAAACTGACCCACCAGTCAGCCAGGGAGGTCGGCTCAAGCCCCACCACCCCCATAGTGCCCAACTGTCTTGTGCTGTCAACTGAGAGCTTCTCAATAGCGATGGCCCACAGCTCCTTCCCACCCTCTACTTCCTCCAGACCATCATCGTCCCGCCCAGAGACTCATCTCAGTAAACTCAGATAAACAGTTCACCTCTTAATCTCATAGAAATGAGTCTTCAGAGAAATCAAACCAGCGGAATAGTCTAGTTGTTTGTTGTCAAATATGGCCTGGCACCCAGAACAGCGGCTGAACGTGTTGGAGACAGCACGTCTCAAGAGGATTCTATATGCCACATGAAAAGATAGCAACAATGATATTAAGAAACATGTCCCTATACGGAAGAAAGTAAATAAAATATGGCAACGGCGCTTGAGATATTCCGGCCATGGTATAAGAATGAATGACGGCAGGCACCCAAAGATAGCACTGTTTGAGGGGTGCAAAGGGATGAGGCAAAGAGGAAAACCCCCCAAAAAAATGGTGGATAGACTGTAAAGGAAGACTGTGGAACCTTGTATACGACAATAACACAAGCATCTAAGACTGCCCAAGATGAATCATCATAAATAGGCTGTCATTTCATGCTTAAGCATTGCTGGTCATAAATGATGATGATGATGAAGTAGGCTGTAAGTGTCCTGAGGGAGGAGATGGATCTTAATCATTCTTTGTATTGCTGATATTTGCATAGAATACAGATCATGAAAATTGGCATGTGGTTTCAGATCAATACAGGAAACGTTCTATTTATTTATTTATTTATTTATTTATTAAAGATTTCTGTCTCTTCCCCGCCACCGCCTCCCATTTCCCTTCCCCTCCCCCAATCAAGTCCCCCTCCCTCATCAGCCCAAAGAGCAATCAGGGTTCCCTGACCTGTGGGAAGTCCAAGGACCACCCACCTCCATCCAGGTCTAGTAAGGTCAGCATCCAAACTGCCTAGGCTCCCACAAAGCCAGTACGTGCAGTAGGATCAAAAACCCAGTGCAATTGTTCTTGAGTTCTCAGTAGTCCTCATTGTCTGCTATGTTCAGCAAGTCCAGTTTTATCCCAGGCTTTTTCAGACCCAGGCCAGCTGGCCTTGGTGAGTTCCCGAAAGAACATCCCCATTGTCTCAGTGTGTGGGTGCACCCCTCGCGGTCCTGAGTTCCTTGCTCTTGCTCTCTCTCCTTCTGCTCCTGATTTGGACCTTGAGATTTCTGTCCGGTGCTCCAATGTGGGTCTCTGTCTCTGTCTCCTTTCATCGCCTGATAAAGGGTAATATTCAGGAGGATGCCTATATGTTTTTCTTTGGGTTCTCCTTCTTATTTAGCTTCTCTAGGATCACTAATTATAGGCTCAGTGTCCTTTATTTATGGCTAGAAACCAAATATGAGTGAGTACATCCCATGTTCCTTTTTTTGGGTCTGGCTTACCTCACTCAGGATAGTGTTTTCTATTTCCATCCATTTGCATACAAAATTCAAGTCCTTGTTTTTTACTGCTGAGTAGTACTCTAATATGTATATATTCCATACTTTCTTCATCGATTCTTCCATTGAAGGGCATCTAGGTTGTTTCCAGGTTCTGGCTATTACAAACAATGCTGCTATGAACATAGTAGAGCATATACTTTTGTTGTTTGATAAGGCCTCTCTTGGTATATTCCCAAGAGTGGTATTGCTGGGTCTAGGGGTAGGTTAATCCCGAATTTCCTGAGAAACCAAAACACTGATTTCCAAAGTGGTTGCACAAGTTTGCATTCCCACCAGCAATGGATGAATGTACCCCTTTCTCCACAACCTCTCCAGCAAAGGCTATCATTGGTGTTTTTTATTTTAGCCATTCTGACAGGTATAAGATGGTATCTTAAAGTAGTCTTGATTTGCATTTCCCTGATCACTAAGGAAGTTGAGCATGACCTTAAGTGTCGTTTGGCCATCTGAACTTCTTCTGTTGAGAATTCTCTGTTCAGCTCAGTGCCCCATTTTATAATTGGGTTGATTAGCCTTTTACAGTCTAGTTTCTTGAGTTCATTTTGGAGTTTATTTTGGAGATCAGACCTTTGTCAGTTGCAGGGTTGGTGAAGATCTTCTCCTAGTCAGTGAGTTGCCTTTTTGTCTTAGTGACAGTATCCTTTGCTTTACAGAAGCTTCTCAGTCTCAGGAGGTCCCATTTATTCAATGATGCCCTTAATGTCTGTGCTGCTGGGGTATACATAGGAAGTGGTCTCCTGTACCCATGTGTTGTAGAGTATTTCCCACTTTCTCTTCTATCAGGTTCAGTGTGTTCGGACTGATATTGAGGTCTTTAATCCATTTGGACTTGAGTTTTGTGCATGGTGATAGATATGGATCTATTTTCATTCTTCTACAGATTGACGTCCAGTTTTGCCAGCACAATTTGTTGAAGATGCTCTCTTTTTTCCATTGTATACTTTTAGCTCCTTTATCGAAAATCAGGTGTCCATAGGTTTGTGGGTTAAAATCAGGGTCTTCTATTCAATTCCATTGGTCGACTTCTCTGTTTTTTATGGTGCAAGGGCCTCTCATATGCGAGGCTCCTCCTTGTAAAAGACTACTGATTTTTTTTTCTTCCTCAGGTTACTATGAGAAAACACTTTTGTTTGTTTCTGTGTTTGTTTGTTTTTTTGTTTGATTTAAACCTTCTTAATCCATTGCCTCTATCTCAATCCTCTCCACGGAGGTGGAGTTACTTGCCTGCTCTCTGAGCAACCATGTGACTCAAGGACACTAACTCATTTTCACAAACATATTGGAAGAGACTAGTGAGAAGGAAGATCCTGTCCTCTCTCTAACCTTCTGCTATGGTAACAGACTCACTTGGACATCCCCACACCTGGCGAGTCTGGGAAAAGGGGCCAGGCTAAGTTTAGCTCAGTCTTTCCGTCTTTCCTCTCCCACCAGTGGCACAGAAGATGACTTGCCAATAGCATTATCTTCCCTCTTCCTATGTGTGGCAAGTTTTATCAGTGTTTCCGTTTTGCTATTATCAGTATTCCTGTTCTGCTGCTGTGATAAGACACCATGACCCAAACAACTTTGGAAGGAAATGGTTTCTTTCAGTTTACAGTTTATAATCCTTCGTGAAAAGGAATCCAGGAGGAACTCTAAGGAACTAAAGGAGAGAAAATGGAGGACAGGATTGTTCTGTATGATTCTCTAAGCTTGATTTCTTATACACTCCAGTACCCCCTCCACAGAGCTGGTGCTGCCCATAGTGGGCTGAGCTCTCCCACATCATCCGACAATCAAGAAAATACCTCACGGGTTTGGTTGTGGCTTGCTTACAGGGAAGTCTAATGGAGGCATCTCCTTAACTGAATTCCCTTCTTCCCACATGACCCTAGATTGTGTCAAGTTGACAAAAAGTGAACTAGCACACAGGGGCAGGCACCTGGGAACTGGGTATGTCGTTGATCAGTACCATTAGAGACTAGGCAGGTAGGTAAATCCATCTCAGGTTGTTAGTTAGCCTATGTCATGACCAATCAATAACCAACCAAAAGCCTACCTGTATTCCTCTCCCTCTGCTTAGAAGCAAGTCACTTGGCTTAACAACTCAAGGCACACCTTTAGCATCGTCTCACAGTGTTTATTAACTAGAACTGTGTGGCTTGGCTCCTTCCCTACTTCAGTGTGTCCTATAAGACTGCCATGCCTTTAATCCCAGCACTCGGGAGGCAGAGATAGGCGGATCTCTGTGAGTTCGAGACCAGCCTGGTCTACAGAGTTAGTTCCAGGACAGGCTCCAAAGCCACAGAGAAACCCTGTCTCGAAAAAACCAAAAAAAAAAAAAAAAAAAAAAAAAAAAGACTGCCATGAAGCTGAGAGGCAAGGGAAAGTTTCCACGCAAAAGCACAACTAGAGAAAAACCCATTTCTCAGCGTCTGTGGCTCTTGATAAGTTGGTTTCCTTTCTTGGAAGACATTAGACAGAAGGTCAAAGCTCTTTACTGGGTTGTTGACAGAAACTTCTCTCAATTTCTTGCCCCTGGAATGTCTCTGCACTGCTGCTCCTTCAAAGCCTGTGAGAGCAAGAGTAGAGTCTGGTAGCAAAGTGGAAGCTACCGTCTCGTGTGACATAATCACAGAAATGATATCCCAGAACAGCTGTCTCCATCCATCCATTTGAAGCAAATTGTAAGGTCTTTCCCACACTCTGGGGGAGGGGATTACACAGAGCTCACCAGGGCTGTTATATCATTGAGAGCTGTGTCAAAAGCTGCGTTTCCAGCGAGCCCTGGTAGGGAACTAGAATATTCTCCATGGGCTCATGTTTTTGCTGCTCCATTTGCAGCTGGTGACCTTGATTCAGGAAGCTGTGGTGCTGGTAGGAGATAAAGACTAGGTGGTTAAAGGGTGAGTGTTTGAAGATATAGCCCCTCCCCCAAACCTGCGTCTTGTCTAGGCAATGTAAACAAGAGTACATCAAACACACCTGCTCTCAGAGACAGGGCTGCCTCACCTCCCCAGCCATATTGGACTTTGACCCCTTAAAACTGTGAGCCGAAATAAGGTCTTGAAGTTGCTTCCCTCAGGTTATTTGGCACAGAAAAGAGCAAAGTAATTAATGCAGCCCCCAACCAATTACTCCCAGTGTCCCTCCATCTCAGTTCCCATATGAGGAAGAAAGGCAGTACTATCTACAGAGTTCCCTCAAACAGCTACCATCTGTCAGGGTTTTGATTCGTTGAGTGGCTTCTTCATGCACAGAATCTTGCTGAGGCTATTACCCTTACCCTGCAGCCCATTTTCATGTCATCTTTCCTTGTGGAAACTTGAGAGAATTCACCCCACGTCCTAATCGGGGCCAGTGATCTCACATAACCACATGCTAAGGCCAAATGTATACTTGTCATGCCAGCTCTCCGGAGACAGAAATACTGAAGACTCATGTGACTCTGGGCAAATGGCACTGGAGACTATGTGGCGCCCAAGTCCAAACGGTGTCTTGGTCACAGAGGCGCACTGAGAAGCGTGCCGGGTGCTTATCACCATGCGGGTCCTTTCCATGCTGAAGTGCATCCAAAGGGTAAGATGGCTGCATTACACAACTCTGCCTGTGGTCGGGAAGCAGGCTCAAGTGCCGTGCGTAAAAGAGTGACATTTACCTGCTGCAGAAAACGTCTCCAGGACTAAATTGAAAGCAGCACCGGATCACTTGCAACATTATGCCTTACCCTCCAAGACATTAAAATTCATAATAGGCTCCGGTAAAATAAGAGCTAATTGTGGCTAGATTGATATGTCACCAGGACAGGTACATGGCCATATGTATGGAAAGTTTTATAAAAACGTGTTTGACTGCTAAGCTTTTATTTGCTGTTGCTACTTTCATTTGATGATTAACAACTTTATAAATATTGGGTGTTATGGGCTATTTGTATATTGTGTGAAAATGTATTCCTGTCGTTGATGTAATAAAGAGCTGAACAACCAGGGGGTATAGATATAAAGAGAACTCTGGGAAGAAGAATGCAGTGTTGCCAGCCAGATGTGAAGGAAGCGGCATGGCAGTATGCAGAGATAAGAGCCCCAAGACAGAATGCAGATTAAAATAAATGGGTCAATTTAAGTTATAGGAGCTTTTGGGACAAGCCTACGCTAAGACCAAGCTTTAGTAATTAATAATAAATCTCTGTGTTGCTATTTGTGAGCTAGTGGCCAAAGGAAAGTCTGACTACATTTGGGTCTTTGCCTATAATGCCCGTGGTGCCATAAGAATTACAGATTAAAAAGAAAATAATCTAAGAAACACAAATGCTTTAATCACAGGTGTCAAGAGCTCCAAAGCAAGAGCTCAGCCAGCATCTAAAATGAAGAACCACGCTGTGTGTGCCCTGAGTGGTGTTGACGAGGTAGGCGTAAGATATGCAAGAGGCAGACAATGGACTCGAGAGAAACACTATGCGCTTTAGATTAGGCCATTGCTTAGTCAATGATTATGTGCCTTCTAAAACATGAATCATTTCTCTGGCAAATCATGCTACCTTGAAATTTCTAGAAGGGTCCGCAGCAATGTATTCAATACAGAGCTAAGCTTCCTGTCTTCCAGAGTGGAGTTGACCCATGGTTGTTTCTGAGATTATGGAAGTGTTTTTGCTTTGTCTGCTGGATGTTGGACTCATTAGCACTTTCCATGTGTTAATGAGCCTGAGGAACCAATACACACACACACACACACACACACACACACACACACACATGAGTGTGTGTACACTTATGTTGCTGTATCTGCCAATACAGCTAGAGATTTGCTGCTCAAAGTGTGATGTGTGGCCTGAGCGACAGAAGCTTCTGCATTCCCTGCCGTTTATCTCCTGCTGCATGTCCTTGAGAATGCAGAATCATGGATATAAGCATTGTCTACATTTAAGAATATTCACAGGTGAGTTACACACGCAACAGAATCTGTGGGATGCTGCTTCAAAATATTTCTTTATAAAGCTGATTGGTGAGTCCAAAAAGATATCGGTATATGTACGAGTGAGTAGTAGTGGTGGTCCTGACAGAGAAACTAGAGATTACAATATTATTCAGGAGAGATATCAAGGCCGAGGAAAAGGGTAGAACGAACAGTTTTTAGTCCCCCTAAAGGCAGTCTGTGTCCAACTAGAGATATCTTTTCCCATGAGAGCTGGCTTTGAATATATTAGGCAGATAATGTATTACCAACCCCAGGAAGGGGCCTCCATGCTACACCAAATAACTCGGCTAGAGCTCTTGTTGATGTTGAACTGGTTTGTTAATTATTTCCCCCATTAGAAATAAAAAATGTATCTCCTCACAAAGGATATATAAAATCTGCAGTAAGCTAGTAGACACAGCACCAGTTTTTGGAGTTAAGGGAAAGCTGAGACTGGGCATCCCTCTAGGCACAAAGTTGGAGAGAATTAAAACAACAGACATAACAAAAGAAAGATGAAGAGGACAGCTGGTCCCCACAGGTATGTTGTGTGGGCAGGATTCTGGATTGACACACAATCTGTCCCCAGATTCTATCCTATGGAGTAGTATTCGCTACTTAGGCAGATTTTAGATTATAGAATACTTAGTATGTATATTACAAAAATCTGGGAGCCTCTAACCGGTACCCATACTTGTTACCCTCTTCCAGCCTAAATCATCCATGGTAGGAACACTGACGTATTCGCTTAGTTGTGGACGTTGATGTATCTGCTTACTTTCAAGACTGGCATACATGCTCCCCTTTCAGTTTTACCAATAAAGTTTTGTATGTGGGCTTGTTTACCTTCTAATTAAATTCTAAGGCAGATGCATCCAGAGTAAAGTCCTTCCTCTCCAAAGTCGAAAAGAGCCAAAAGCTAACCATTAACCTAGGAATAGTGAGGCGTTCAGAGAACCGATCATAAATTGATTGAACGCAAACTGAAACACTGACGGTGGCTGGTTGGGATTCTAAGAAAAGGACTGCTACTCTCTTTATTTGGAATTTTAAGTGCAGAGTGGGGATAACCATTTGAAACCACAAAGAGAAGTCCTGAATAGAATTGAACTTAGCATTAAGTTTAGTGTAGTGACCAGAAAGCCATGCCCAGGTTCGTATACCTCTCTGAATATCCATCTCAAGCCTCACCTGAAGCCAACCTCTAAACCCAGTGCATTCTAGGAGGCAAATAAATAAATAACTCTTCTGCCCAGGAAAACAGGTTCTCAACTATGTTGCTTAGAACCAACTGAGTATTAGCAAATAAATCGATTCTCACATGAGTATCCTATGAGAAAAGGAGAAGTTTTGGCTTAAATACTGGCAAATAAAGAAACAATACAAAGTGATATAAAATTGGGCATAAATCCTCCTCAGAAGGCATGTACTCCTTTCTTTCTTCTTTACTGTATACAAGCTTCTGCAGATGAACATGGAGCACAGAAATAAACTTAACTGTGAGCTCCGTAGTCGATAAAAATTTGATTCACCTATGACCATGATAACATTATCCACTACTTAGATAAAATGTCAAAATATTTCCAAATGTAGCATGTAAATATTCACATATTTTACAGATAAATATTAGATTTTATTAAAGAAAAAACAGTGGACACCGTAGCAGGCCTTCTTAAATACCCTGTCTTATTGTTAAAATCTGATTTCTATAGACAAAGACATGAGAAGAAAATAAATGAAGGGGAAAATTAAGTGGGACTCTTTAAGATGCCTGGAAACAAAATTTAATAGCATTAACTATAATCATTTTAGACGCATACGAATGTCTGTGTCTTCATAACGAGTGCCATAATGTTGGGAACCAAGACTACTTCACAGAAGAGATTAGGTGTGTACAACACACAAGCATCGAGAATAAATCAGTGCTAAGGTTACTGACAGTGCATAATGTAATACAAGGCATAGAGTGGCATCTGTCCCCAGCCACATGAGACACTTGCCACCCTAAAGGAAATGCCAGTCACAGGTCCCAAATTACAAGTGTCCACAACACCAGAAACTTCCAGTATGTCATTGCTTTTTGGAGACTCTGCAAAAATCTATCTATCTGTATATGGACTCATTTTAACACAGGTCCATTTTTTTTAAGGAAGCTAAGTGTTCTGTAGCAAATCAGGAATGAGAGTTGCAGCCAGTAAAGATGGGAGAGAAAAAAAAAGATAGCTTATCCCTTACTGCTGGCAAAGCCAATTAGGCATATCTTTGTTTCATGACAGCTATATAAAGAATTGGGGAGCTGAGAGCGTGGGCATTTGATACGGATGTACAAGCTAATTCTTTCTATTGGCTCACATAAACAACATTTCATGGAATATCCAGTAGATGTTTTTTTGGCGTTGCTTCCCCAAACCATGTAAGGCAATGCAATTTAATACACGCAGTGGTTTTCTGTCTTGTATCCAAAAAAAAAAAAAAAAATACAAGCGCTTACTCAAATAGAAAATTTGAGAAAGGCTAAAGTGCCAGTTCTGGTCTATTGGATTATTTGATCCGGAACTTAAACCAAGCTCACATTTGCTTTGTGTCCTGGATAGCTTTGTCTATCTGAATTTCTGTCATGGATAGACAATATGCAAACTCAGCTCCAACATGAACTTCTTAAGTCTGTAATCATTTATATCACTGCATCTATGCTGTTACAACGCACTTCTTAATCTTTTTCTTCTCCTAAAAAGTGAGTACCCAGAGAGCCAGGGTTTCATGTGGACTAATGTGGGCAGCTCTAGACACATACACTGGAAACTCAACTTTTCAGAAAAAAAAATAATATTGGCTTCTACACAAAGGTATATGAAGAATTTTTATTACTATTTGGAGGCGCTTCTACAGGCAAGGTTGAGTATCCCAGCAGATGCTCATCTAGCAGGGAGAAAGTCTCTAAAGCCCAAATACCATAGCAACCATGCTCATAGACCGTCCACTCTACATCACACAGACACTAACTCTGCTGAGCCTTTACCTCTTCCCATTCAGCCTATGAAACAGCCATACACCGGGCAGCATTCACAAATAACAAGTGCTTAACATACTTGGCATTTGCAAGGTCACACATTCCAATACTGAATCATCACTCTGTGCTGGGAACATCCAGTGTTCATGTGTCCGTGTCCGTGAGGTGATGCATAGAAGGAAGTCAAGACTTAGGAAGACAGCAGGTAGGAGGTTCATGCCGCGTACAGCTGTGACTTCCTTGCTTTTGCTACATAGAGTTTTGGCAATCAACTCCATAAACCCATTCAGTCTGACGGTAGCTGTGGGAAGGAGTTGGACGGGATCTTAAATAAGGATATTAGCTGACCCAGGGGGGGTTGACAAGAGTCAAACAATTAAACCAACAAACTTCTACTGGCTTCCTGAGGGAACGATGACATCGAGGGGAAAATATGAGCATTTTCTGTGACAACTGGGCACGCTTTGCTAGACAGCTGTTACCCTGGACAGGCAAGGAATGGACCCACAAAATAACTTAGCGTTTTTATAAAGTTACAGTAACTTTATTAATTATAAAGGATTGTGTGACATATAAAATGGGGAAAATGATTCTTCCAAAAATAATCAGGGAAGGGCATGACTTGGCATAAGCTGAAACTGATTTTAATTTTGTTCTCCAAAGGCTCTTATTGGAGCTGAAGAGTAAGCAAATAGAATGGGACACCAATGAGGGGAATACCAACAGGGATGCCTTTAGGAAAACATTTTCAAACCCCTGACCTGTTTTCCCAAGAGCTTTTTAAAAGATACAGGGCTGGAGGAATGCTTGGATTAGTTGTCAGAGCAGGGAGACCGTTAGAGCCAGCTTTCAAAACCAAATAGTAGGAAATTACTCCTCAAAGATAATTTCGGAAGAAAAAAATCTTCGGCTGTCATTTCTAGCTCTTCTCATATTTTCCCTGACAAAACCCGCTTGAAAAAGGAAGTTGGTGAGCATCTCAGAAGCTATTGGTTTTGCGATTTGAAGACCGTTTCTTCTAAATTAATACTTGAAGCCAGACATCCATAGCCACATGGAGGACATAGAGTACAACTGGAGAGTGCGCTCCACAGGCCACACAAAGACAACAGAGTGGGTCCATGGAGCCAACGCTATGAATATGACCGTGAAATGATGCGGGGCCCATATCTTCACATCTGCAGATTCCTTTATATCATGCTTTACACTCATGGAAAGTCAATTTCTGATCAGCAATTTATACATTTTCTTATCATCCCAACATCTTTTTAAGCTTATAAGCCTTTTCAGCCTATTATAGATGGAGGAACTATGCTGCAGAATATTCCCAATGACAGCTAATATCACACTCATAATGTAGAAAATACCTGCAAAAGCCACATTTGCATATCTTTTTCACTGAATGAGGCAATTTCTCAAACCTTTAAATAGGAGGAAATGCTCACACTTCTAAATCCCTTAAAATGACTCCGTGGCGTGGATACTTCTGTCATTTCCCTGTAAAGCAGTCCTAGGGATGCCTGTTTCTGTTTGACACTATCAAAATATTTAGGCATCAATATAGAACCAAGAAATCTTATATCTGCATGTTGCATAAATTTTCAAGTCAGTCAAAATATTTGAATCAGCAAATGTGTGTAAAACGTAAATAGGTGACAGGATACACGGTAAACACTGGAAGTCCTGGAGTTGAAATTAGAAAAATTGTACTTCTTAACACTGCCTCTATTTGGGGCTCTGGGAGAACACTTGGTTCCTGGGGACCTATGATGGTTTGGACATGCTCACACAAGGATTCATGTGCTAAAAGCTTGAACCACAGTGTGATGTTATTAAGGTGTGAGGAACTTACCAAAGGTGAACTTACAAAGCATTGCTCTTGGGGGATTAATGCTGGTCACATGCAGGGGGGTTTGATCTAATAAGAATGGGCTGTTTTAGAATGATACGAAGCTGTATGAACTTGGCACTTTTGTTCCTTTTGCTTCTTTGTCAGGTAGTGACTCAGGCAGAAGGGCTTCACCAGAGGCCACATACACAAAGGAGTTTCCTTAGAGCTTCTACCTCCCTACCCGTGAGTTGATTGAACCTCTTTGCTATTTGAGTATCCCGTTTCAGGTATTTTGCTATAGCAGCAAGAAATAGAGCCCTATATGTTTTCCTTCGACTGTAAAAAGAGGAGCAAAATATTTTGCTCCATCTTGAAGGATTCGTGTCTTTCCTTTTGTTGTAGATATTTAACCATTCTTTTCAAAATAATGTGGGCACCCCTAAATATGAAAAATCAAGTGACAAGAAAAAAGTTTACCATAAAAAGAATGTCAACAGACTTGAGCCAAACACCAGAGAGTGAATAAAGAGTTAGTTTATTTTCTCACATCATGGTTAGGTTCTAGTAAGAGCCCTCTTCCTGACTTCAGGGGAGGTTCTGTCATAGGAGTGGAATGAGAGAAAGGTTTGGAGTAGAGTGGAGGTGGAGAGAAGAGAAAGTAGGAGGTGTTTTCTTTCTCTTTCTCTTTTTTCTCTCCTCCCTCTCTCTCCCTCTCCCTCTCCTTCTCCTTCTCCTTCTCCTTCTCCTTCTCCTTCTCCTTCTCCTTCTCCTTCTTCTTCTTTTTCACCATGTATCTGTGGGATTTGGTTCGCATCCTATGGCCTGTTTAATCTAATCACTCTCTAAGCATGTATATGACGATGCATTTACTGCAGGGCTTAGGACGTTGGTGGGGGAGTTTCAGAGGACCGTGAGTTATGGCGTAAAAATGGACAACTGGCCATTTACTTCCTCTGTCTTCAATCTGTTCACAAAAGCCAAACTTCTCCCCTCCCCCCAGCTACTTAACTCTTCTAAGAGAATCTTCCAGGTCCACAGTGGGACTCTCCTTATTGCCAACTTTCTGCTGAATCTTCCAGTGTTGGAGGTCTGGATGTCAGGGTGTGGGAGCTTTTCTCTGGAGTGCCAGCCTCACCCCACATTGTCTGCTATACATTGATCCAAGTGCTTAAATGCAAGTCTTTAGTTTTGGGGAACTGACTGTATCACTTTATTTTCTCCTGGACAATAGAGGATGAATGTGACTTGGATAAAGCTTTTTGCTCTACACACAGAATTAAGCCAGTCATTCTATTTTTTTAAACCCCTTTTGTAACCTAAGATTTCGTTGTCCCTGCAGTTTCAAAGATCTGCTTGTCCAATGCAGAGTGGTCAGTCTTGAAACCAGACATGATCAAACAAATAGAGATTCATCAGGTCTCGTATGTGTGCATGTGTGTGTGCATGCATGCACATACATATATGTATGGAACGATAATGATTAAAGAAAAAGAGACCATCAACTTGAAAGTGAAGAGATATGGGAGAGGTTTGAGGGAGGGTCTCTGGGAAGGGTTGGAGATTAGAAAGAGAAAAAAGACAGTGATATAACTTTGCTTCAATTAAAAATACATTTTTTTAAAAGATCTGAATTCCTTGTTGGCTGGATCTTTTATGAAACTTTTTAAGTCTTTAGTTTTTCTGCTGTTCAGTATCCCATAGTTCATCAAGACATCTTATAAGTGATCTTGTTTGATTAAGTTTATCCATTGATATACTGATTTTTCTAATATCATACTTAATTTTTATTCTGCTGCTGTCAATTAAAATATTGACAGTATTGCATTTTGCCAGGTAGTGGTGGCACAGGCCTTTAATCCCAGCACTCAGGAGGCAGAGGCAAGCAGATCTCTGTGAGTTCGAGGCCAGCCTGGTCTACAAGAGCTGGCTCCAAGACAATCCAAAGCTACAAAGAAACCCTGTCTCTAAAAAACAAAAAAAAAATGCATTTTACTATTTTACTAGGAATGGGGTGTGTGGCACTCTGTGCATGGCGGGTCAGGGTCAGTTCTCTCCTTCCCCCATGTGGTTCCACACGTAAAAAGTCTGCTTTATTTGGTTGTGGTACCCCATTCTGTGCATAGGAAGGCCAGACTTGGTTTGCTCCTACTTTATGGTGCCTTCACCAAATGAGTTACTATCATTTTTATTCTGCCTCCAGAGACAGAAGAAAATAAATACATGTGTTCTGTTCATCATCCTCAATGGAAACCTGCTTGTACTTGATAATAGAGAATTTATTTAACTAATATTCATTCTACATGTAATAAATGTTACTTAATATTTTATAACTAGCAAACACTTCCTAAGAGCCTAATAAGTTATTGTACATGTATTCAATATTTTTTAAGTCAGATCATTGCTGTGGGCCCAACACTGTAAAGGTGGAGGAGGGGAACCCACCTATATGATTTAAGGTCTTGGGACACAAAAGCAGATAGCCAAGAGGAATCCTGAGTTCTTGACTCCCAAAAGTGAAAGATGGAGAAAATATTTATCTCCCTCCATGTCCTGACTATAACAATGTTCAAAGTCTCTTTTAACATCAGTGTTCTGAGAAATGCCACATGTTTTGGAAGATGTGTGACTTGGAAAACCAGGTGCACAGAAGGGCGAGGAAAACTGACTAAAAGTCTTCCACCTTCCCCCCACCCTGCCAAATGGGAACGCAACTTCTGCCTTTGTTTGTAACTGGGATCACAGGCAAGCTGCTGACGGCCGCATTTGCAGCCTCCTTTGTGGTGGAGTATGAGTGAAAATTTTCCATGCACAACTTAGAAGGAATAAGAGAAAATGCCTAGTGGTAGACCTCCTTTCCATCCAACCCAGGACCTACAAGTATGGATAAATCAACACACAACTTTAATCATGCCCAATGGAACAACGATGCAGTTGACAGAAGAAGAAAAGGTGTGAATACCAGGCCCTTGGCCACCCAGAAGGCAGAGCTTCTCCTCTAGGCTAGGCTCAGCTGATGTTGCAGAAAGGAACACAGACTTCTTTCTTATGCTAACCACTGTAGTTTGAATACCTCTTTCAACATCTCAGACTTTCCCCTAAATAATGCAGTAACCCAGCTTCACCAAAAAATTGACAGCAGATAATTTAAACACACACACACACACACACAGTCTTCTACACAAACATACACATGTATGTGTGTGTGTGTTAGATTTTAAAAATGGTGCCAACAAGGCTGAAGGTACATCTCAAAGCAGCACTACCTAGCATATCCAGCACCCAGATTCCATCTCTTGCTCTGCCAAAAACAAAATGAAAACAAACAAACAAACAAAAACTTGTTTTCAAATATGTAAATCACATCCAGTCAGGACTCCTGATGCCGCATTTCTAAATAAAAACCAGAAAGCAAAGGCACAGAGTAGGGTTGCTCTAATCTTGGACTAAGATAATGAGCGACGGCAAAGCCCCACCATGACTCAGACACCACTTTCAGCGTCTTCTCCCATGTGCTTATCTTGAGCATATGAATCCATAGCCTGACTCAGTGGGGTGGAGAAGAACAAGCCTTCCACGGAAAGGTTTTATGCCAATGTCTAAATACAAATACTAAATAGGAACACACAGGCCTCCTACAAAGATGGACAGAAATAGCTAGGAACACTCACACAGCCTCTACCACAACCAAATAAAGCAGACTTTACGTGTGGACCAAGAACTTAAGTGACTCAACTTGATTTGTCTGTCTTCATTGTCTTTGTGCTAAGTGATTCTTGTAACAGAGGCAATGTGTTGTATTTATTTGGGGCAGATGTTAGAAAAAGCGTTCACACTATCACCTACTTCCTGATCTTACTGCTTTACTTCTGAAGTCTACAGGACTCACAAAAGCTTGCCATAGAAAATAATCTCATTTCACATTAAACTTTATCTATGCCTCCAATAATAGAACTCCTAATATGCTATTCACTAAACTTTATTCTATTGTAAAATGGGAGTTCAGTACAAGGCCTTAGAAAATAATTCCACAGCTTACTAAAAATATCCCCTGTCTTCATGTTTTAGAAATAGGCAACACATGTTTCACTCTGAATTTCTGTGTACAACTAAGGTGAAAAGAAACTCTCTTGTCTTTCTGGGAAAGGCAGTGTGTGGACATGTAAACCACTCGGGGAAAAATCTGCTTTTCCAAACTAACCACATTAACAAAGCAGCATGCAAATATATCTAGCTACTATTTTTGTAAAATCATGTATATTAACTAAGTTTAAGTGGCTCCAAATAAAGTCTTCACCTGAATATGAACAGCAAAAGGCAATTCTGTGTTGGTAGCTTTGTGACTTATGTTCTTAAAATTACTTGATTCGTCATTTGAAGAAGCAGGCTCAAAAAGATGGGCTATTTTTGTTCAGAGAGAGGACAAGAGACCTTAATACTCAAAACAAGTAAAATCGGTTTTCACATCATAGTATCCTGGCCCCACCCAAGATCTGAATACCAGAAAGTTATGAGTATTTTATAAGAAATACAATTATGACTGTTCTCAACACTAAGAAAAGATTTGAATAAAGTTCTAAATAAGCAAGTGAGAAGATATCCAACTTCCTTACTCCTTATTCAAAGGTAAAGCCACAGAGAGCAACCCTCACTCATCTAATGTGGTGGCTAAAATCTAAGAGTAACCATACCAATTGTTGACAGACATAGAATGACCAGATCTCTCAGGGACTGCTGGTAGAAAAATAAAATCTGGCATTCAGTTTGAAAAAGATTTTAGCAAGATTTAGTCATTGGAGTCCTAATATTTACCCTAAGAAAAACAAAATTCTGAGTTCATGTAAAGATCTCTAAATGAATATTAACACACACACACACACACACACACACACACACACACACACACTACATACCTCAGATTCCCTTTCCATGAATCCCAGAAGCAGCAAAATCACTGTACAGAAATAGTCAATGAGGAGATGTGATTTGGGCAAGAAGGAAACAGACAAGGAAAGAACATGACTGTCCTTTGGGGGTGATGAAAATGTCTTCTAAAGCGCTTATTTCCATGAATACATGTTTCAAAAGGCCTCAAGCTCATACTGGATAGTCTATTACATGTGAACTATGCCTTGATGGTTTAAACGGTAGGTCATGGAAACATGAAAACCCTCAAGGTTTCTGTCACCTGTTAATGCATTGATAGAGAGATCCAGCATGCTATCCTGTCCATGTGAGCAACCTCCACACGTGTTTAGGTACCTCAGAAACTCTTGAGGAAAATGGGAAGACTTGATTCGAAAAAGCAAATAAGCAAAAATATCTCAAATGAAATACCATGTAGAGGGAATAAAGAAACAAAGAGGTTTCCACAAAGCTGCTGAAGGTCAATGTTTCCTTCACACTCAAAATATTGTTGCTTGTGCCTTTAATTCCAGCTCCCTGGTATCACACATTATTATTTCTGTCATTTGAAAATAACTAATTTCTCTGAGCCTGTGTTCTGAGGAAACTGCTCACGCTCCAGTCCACCCAAACAGACATGGGCGCCTTGATGAGCGATGTCTGTGTTTTGCCACTTATTACTCTGAAATAAAAGTGAAGATCAAAGCAGGATTTCTTTTTTCGAATGTAAAATTTAAAAGCCCATTTCCCCTGCTGATTCAAGGCTGTCAGTCAAAATAACTGTGAGTCCTCAGAGAGCTGTGCCAGCCAGAAGGAAGTCCCAAGTGCCCACATAGGAGACGCCTCTCTTCCTGCTGCCAGAGCCCCATGGGATACAAGACTCACTGAGGAAAAAGTCAGGAGTCCCCTCTCATCTGCTTTCCTGACTATCAAAGTCACCAAAGAGGAGAAAAAGGTCAGGCACAGATAGCCAGCAATTCAAATGAGTGTAGAGTTTTGCCAAAGGACATAGGATGAGGAGAAATAGAGAGAGGAAGGTGAGTGAGCAGGAATCCGTCGGTGAAGGCATCTGCCCTGCAAAGATGAGAAATAGATTCTAAACTTTTGAAATTAAAACGCACAAAGCAGAACATTGTACATCTTACTCTTATTCCTTTATTGAGAAGAATGTGACTTTCTTCAAATGCTGAGGGCCCTTCTTTATTGATGCTAAAAGTCAGAGCTAATTCCCATTTGGACATACATATCCATTTTCTCTTAGCCCTACTCAGTAGCAATCCCACCAGGTGGTTCCCTTTGGAACGTCTAGGTGTTCCCTTTGGGATCTCTACTGGCATGCCTGCTGCTTAATTCCTGTGGTTGCCAGTCCATCTTTCACTTGCTTGACTAGCCAATCTAACGTAGAACCACTTTCTCTTCCAAAATAATGCCTTGCTGTGTCTCTTCACGTGTTTTTCCAGCACCCACCACTATGATGCCCCTTCTCTGTGTCCCCCTCACCATTCAGACACTATGCACTAGAATTTCTCAGTTCTCAAACATTACTTCTATTTTCTTTTCATTTGTCATTTGTTCCTTTGGTGATTCCATCAGAGCCTTGGAACAACTTTTTTTCCAAATCCCCTCTATATTCGGCCCAGGTTTTTGTACACACTCTATAATTACAAAATTAACTGCACACTCAATAGTCACAGGCCTAACAGACATCAAAAGCTACAAGTCAAAAATTAAGAAGTGTGCTTGCTGTCTCTGACTAGAATAACTACATGTTTCTTTTCTATGTCTCACATCTTATATCCAACCCATCAGTAATGCTGTTCCCTCTGTCCTCCTGAAAACACCTCAGATCTGGTCAGACCTTGCTAATACTGCAGAACCTAAAGCATACCATTGCTTCACTGAATGCAGGAGGAACTACCCAACATTACTGCTGTTGCGGAAGGCAGCTTGTTTTGTTCCTAGCCGCTTAGCCCCAAAATAATCACACAGAAACTATATTATTTAAATCGCTGCTTGGCTCATTAGCTCTAACTCCTTATTGATGAACTCTTACATCTTAATTTAACCAATCTCCATTAATCGTGGCCTACCAGCAAAGTTTCAGCGGAGGTCCCATGGCTTCTCCCTGACGTCACCCTTCTTTCTCCCAGCATTCAGTTTAGTTTCCCCTGCCTAAATAAGTTTTGCCCTGCTATTGGTCCAAAGCAGTTTCTTTATTTATTAATGGCAATCACAGCATACAGAGGGAAATCCCACATCACACTGCTTCTTTTAGGCTCACACAAACAGCGGGATCCTTTAGAAACAGATCCAGGTCTCTGATATGAACTCCATACATCATCACTTCTCATAAAGTCAGAAGTTCCACGTCCTTCTTCCCATTGGCCTGCTGCATGATGCAACATGCTTGCCATGATTAATAAACAAGTTGCTTTCAGCCAATGGCTTAAGAGAATATAGCCAAGCTGGAAAAGATATATATATATAGAGAGAGAGAGTAGGTAGAGTCAGAGAGAAGCCATATAGCTTCCACGGAGACAGATGCCTCCACTGGAGCCCACCAGAACCTTGTTGGTAAGCCACAGCCATATGGCAATACACAGATTAATAGAAATTGGTTAGTTTAAGATATAAGAGTTAGCTTGAAATATGCTTAAGCTATTGACCAAACAGTATTGCAAATAATATAGTTTCTGTGTGATTATTTTGGTTCTGGGCAGCCGGGAACGAACAAGCAGCCTCCCCCAACACTCAACGGTCAAGCTTACCTGGATACATCTGTCTCTAGGGGTTGCATAAATCACACCAGGCATTTTCAGACCTTAGAGCCTTTGCATTTATTGAAAGGTGTGGCTCACTTATCTGCCCTCTTCAAGCCCCTCCCACATGCCATCTTCTCCCTGACACTTACTTTGCCATTCCTTTTTCAAACACATGTCTCCATTCTGTGTCTCACTTCTCTCCATCATGTTTATCCTCTAAAAGTCGATGCAACGTTCATAACAGGAGCTCCTCAAAGGTAGAATGGTCTGCTTTGTTTGGCCTTGAATCCCAACTACATGGATGACCACGCCAGAACAAAGTGGTCGTTTAGTATCTACTTCTGGATGAAAGAAAGGTAAGTCTTTAAGGTTGACTAAACATGCAAGATGCTTACTCTAGATCAAAACAGGCCACAAAAGCTCATGCTGGGGCCAATCAAGGCTCATTTCCTTCTTTTGAGAAATTTTAAACAAGTTGAAAGCAATAATTGCTTCAATTTCAATTAATTCCAACAATTAATATAATAGTCACAGTGACTGTAGAATTATAGGAGATTTTTATTATCTTTGCCATATCTTTAAAGGTTTATATAATAAAAATACCATTTGTTTTCTATATATTCAAAATACATCCTCCAAGAATTTTATTTTTAAAACTTCTCTAGAAATATGAATTATTGCATTTTTGAGAAAGGCTTGGAAATGTATATGAGCCAAGCTCTAGAATCAACAAAGCTATAAGATGTTCAACATTTTTAAACTAGAAAAATGTAAAATGTGTTCCCCTATGGTGTGCTTCTAAGGGCAGCAACAGTCCAAATCAGTTGTCTGATGTCTCCAAATTTCAACCACTGATCACTAGGCCTAAGCATTTAAGAAGGTGCCCAGTGTGCCTAGCCCTTTCAACACAACTTCAGGCTCCTGAATTTTAACTCCTAAACTTAATTTCTTTCTGCTTTGTTATAAAAATATATATTAATTATTTTAATATAAACAAAAACAATACACCATATGGTCATTTCCAATACATGATTGATTCAAGAAAATGGGAAAAAAAAGCAGAATTTCTCAGGGAGTCTTTTAGGTCTTTCCAAACTTTTTCTGCAAAGGATTAGAAAGTTAACATTAGATAATTAACACCTTATCATCGTGCCCATTATGGTCTCTGGCATGATCACTCAAAATCATACAAGCACAACCAACGTGATTGTAGATTATGGAAAGAAGCATGTGCTATATCATAACAAAACTTTGCAGAAACAAGTAATGGAACAGATCTAGAAAATGAGACTAGTTTTTTCAGCTCCTGCTCCATGTGCTACCTATCCAAACAATGAACAATTAAAGGGTTGCCATTTACCCTTGGATGTATAAAGTCATGTATACATTTGTTATTCAGAGAGCTGTTTTGGCAGACGTAAAGATACTGTTTCAGAGTTAGTGGATTCTGGGTTGTGCTTAAATCGTTTCACTTGTTCTCCCATATTAAATACTGAATAACTGCAATGGCTGATCTTGGTTGGTTGTCAACTTGATTATATCTGGAATTAACTCAAGCCCAAATGAAGGAAAACACTTTAACAGGATATTTTTTTTTCTTAATTTGTGGTGAAAATACCTACCTGTCATCTCGATCTTCCAATGAGAAGA
The DNA here is from genome assembly GCF_037038515.1 of Microtus pennsylvanicus. Lineage (NCBI taxonomy): Eukaryota > Metazoa > Chordata > Mammalia > Rodentia > Cricetidae > Microtus > Microtus pennsylvanicus. Next base: position 44,179,329 of record NC_134595.1, read on the forward strand.
CACACCTTTAATCTGGGTCACACCTTCTGCTGGAAGTATACATAAAGGACATGGAAGACAGAGCTCTGCTCTGTGCCTTCTTGCTCTCACCTCACTCCAAGTCCATCCTTTTACTAGCATTGGAGTCTACTTCTTTGGTGTTCCAGCATCTATTGAAGACCAGCTAAGACATCCAGTCTTGTGAACTGAATAACTCCTCGATTCTTGGACTGTCTATTCAAAGGCAGCCATATTTGAATTAGTAGCACCACAGCCTATAAGTCATTCCAGTAAAGTCCCCTTTCTGTATACAGAGAAAAACCTTATTATATTCTATAGGTCTGTTCCTCTAGAGAATCATGACTAACACAAGAACATTAAGAATTAACAAATGGAAAATTGCTAAGTATTCTGTTACTCTGTACCTAAAATTAAATGTGAGTGCAAATCTGTATATCTAAAGATATGTAGATATACAATTTCTATACCATTCCAGTTTCATTTCTGTTGCTCTGAACAAAGACCCTGATGGAAACTGACATATTGGAGAAAAAAAAATGATTCTTAGCTCAAAACTGAGGGTTATAGCCCATTATCGTGAAGAAGTCAAGGAGGGCTTGGATTGGTTAGTACATCACACCCACAATCAAGAGCAGAGGGTATAAATGCATACATGCTGCTTACTTGCAGTTCTCAGCTCCATTTCTCCACTCTTATAGTTTAGGTCCTTCTGCCTAGGGAGTGGGGCTACCCACAGTAAATGGGGTCATCCCACATCAATTAGTTTGAGTAAAACAATTTCCCACAAATATGCCCCCAGGTCAACGCAATGTAGACAATCCCTTACTAAGGTTCACTCTTCAGATGATTTTATATTGTGTCAAGTCGACAATTAAAGGTGTATATATCTTTCTATAATTCTCTTTGAATATAATCTTTAATACTTAGCAATTAAAAAGACAATGATCAACCTTGCTACCTTAAAAAAAAAAACTAAAGAACAGCCAATATTCCAACCAGAGGAGACTAGCTGAGACTTGAACTATTAGGAAATGCCTCTGTAGCTCATATTTGTATAGACTTTCAACAATAATCTATGCTTCCTTCAACAATAATCAATTAAGAGTCATCTTTAATTAATAAAATGTTAGCTCATCAGAAGAAAAACAAAGAGTTCAATAGGAAAATTTAAAAAGAAATTTTTTTTAAAATATTTGAAAGGAAAAAAGTTTTAAAAATATTGCCAAATATGGCCAATGAGAATGGGGCGAGGGAGAAAGAGAAAGAAAGGAAGATTTCAAAGGGATGTAGGTATAGTTTTATCTCAGAAAAGAGACATTTTTAATTACAATAGAAGGGAGGACATGAAGGTATTTGAAGCGGTGAAGCCCCAGTGCTTAAATCATTCTCTAGTCAGTAGGCACAGGATAGAAGCCTAAAGAGTGTGGAAGATGTATGAAGCATCTGTTATGGAGAAGTCACCAAGGTCCCCCAAAGAATGGAATCAAAAGACAGTTCAGGGGCCAGCTGGAGCCAGGTGGCTCAGATTTATAATTGACTCAAACAATTATGCATTCTGACTCCAGCAAAATGTGCCAATTATAAACCGATTATCTATTCATTAAAGCATTTGCTCGAATGCCCCATTAATCAATTTCAAGTTTGTAATTCAAAATTTATAAACCACAACCTTTTAAAAATATTTTAAATATATGAATTTTCAATAATCCAGACTCATTTTCTTCCCAATCATTCTGTCTTCGATATTTTCTTTACTTAAGGTATCTCATGTATAGATACAAATATATTCAGATTTTTGACTGATCAGAAATCAGGCTATGTTTTATACTTGATGATGAACTTGGAAGCTTTCTTCCCAAGTGCAAAATAAAATAATGATACATATGCAAATCTTTGGCATCTTAATGGACCATGTTATTTGCTTGTCTACAATTAGCATGAATACTTCCAAGCCAAAAGAAGGCTAGAGACTTGTCACTACCCAACATTATTATAGCTTACACTTTAGTACTACCTTGTACTCACTCTACTTCTATGATGCAGATTTTTATCAAATTTCTTACACAAGTTATTGGATTCAGAGAGTAATGGCTTCAGAAATGCTGACATTTGTGCAAGGTGGCTGGATCACAGTCTGGCAGTGTAGCTCAGGCCTTGAAGAGTGGCCTCTTTTGCTCTGACTTCTCAGCATGCTCACTCATAGACCTTTATCTCTTAATGTAGTGTTGGCTGCTCTGAATTTTCACTCAGGTGAGAAGATATTCATACAACATTCAGTTGTAACTGACCCTCTTCCATTCACTAATGTAGAGGACATGGAAGAGTCGTACCTGGAGCTATGGAGCTGGCTGGTAAGAGTGTTTGCTGCACAAACATGAGAACCCGGGCTCAGCTCCTTGGCACTCATGTGAAAAGCCAGGTATGGGATGCACGCCTATAACCCAGGCATTCAGGAGGAAGACCAGCAGGTGCTCCTGAGAGCTCAAAAGCCACCACCAGCCTACCAGCTCACTAGATGGTGAGCTTCAGGTTCAATGAGGAGCCCCTATGTCGGGGTAATAAAGCAGAAAACAATAGAGCAAGACATCAACATCCTCTTTTAGCTTCTGGTGCTCATACCTCACACCTGCAAATGCTTCAAGTGGATGAAATGGGTAATCTATGAGAGTGAACAGAATCGGAAAACAGCGCAGCCCAGATTCCCCACCAAAGAGCATAAAAATCAGCAAATGCTATGTGAAACAGACACACACACACACACACAACATATACATATACATATATATATATATATATATATATTGTTTATTGAACATTCCATTTCTTATATCAATTTTCACTATAGGTTTGAGCACACCCAGAAATTCGTTTCTTCCTTTCTCTGGCATCTGCTCAGCCTTCTTTTTCTCTTTGGGTGCAATCAGACCCCAGTTTCAAGTTCACCCTGCTAATCGTCCATTTGTTTTAGGAACCAAGCTATCAAAACAACTCATATTCTTTGGCCAAGGAGGTATTTTGAAGTTTGTTTGGCTTGTATGGATATCCAAACTGGCTTGCACTCTGGTGGTCCGAGGACAATATATCATGTTTGGCAGGCCCACTGTGTTCTGGGTACATGAAGATCTTGTGATACCAGGGAAGAAGTGTGGTTATTACAACCTTAGTGAAAATTGATATAAGAAATTGAATGTTCAATAAACAATATATATATATATACATATATATATACATATATATATATGTTGTGTGTGTATATATGTGTGTGTCTGTTTCACATAGCATTTGCTGATTTTTATACTCTTTGGTGGGGAATCTGGGCTGCACTGCTTTTTCGATTCTGTTCCCTCTCATAGATTATCCATTTCATCCACTTGAAGCATTTGCAGGTATGAGATATGAGCACCAGAATGTCTGCAATGATGTTACATGGGCCTCACTGACACACAAATGTTCTAACTCTCCTGCTCTAGTGAACTACATCTCTGTTTCAAACACCCCCAGTTCCTACAGATTGCAGGATTTCTTGGCCTTGGTAGGTTCAAAGTAAAGTTTAATTCTGATGAAGTTATCCAAATTCCTATGAGCTGTGGAGCACAGATCATTTACTTTGCCAGGTTTTTACTGCTGTGGGAGGTCCTTCTGTCTATGTGTTGCTTTTAGTTGGTTAATGAATAAAGAACTGGCTTGGCCTATAGCATGGGAAGAGAAGGGTGGAGTTGGAGAGATGCCATGAAGTCATGGCCAGAATCAGACATGCCGGAACTTTGACGGCAAGCCACTGCCACGTGGCAATACACAGATTAATGGAGATGGCTTAAATTAATATGTTGGTGTTAGCCAATAAGAAGCTAGAGCTAATGGGCCAAGCAGTGATTTAATCAATACAGTTTCTGTGTGATTATTTTGGGCCTAAGATAGCCGGGCAGCCAGGAACCAAAACGAAGACCTCCTCCAACATTTTACTGGGATGATTCTGTCTTAGCAAGCTGGAGGTCTCCTCTAGAGGACACCCAGTAGGGTTTGGGTTAGGTTACTTGGCAACAAATACTCTATTGCAGGAATAGCCACTATCAACACAGCCATTCTCAAAACAGCTCTTCTTCAATGGCAGAAGTCAAGTTCCAGGAGAGAGGAAATGGAACAACAGATGTGTAAACCACAACTATCATTAAAATAGAGTTTGGGAATCCTTTCAAGGCAAAGGCCCAGACGCTGCTGTCGCTCACAGCTGAGCCACTGGTGGAGGTAAAGAGAGGCATGCAGAGATGTCTTCTTTCTCTGCCTAAGTATCATATCCCAGAAACCCCTCTACAAAGGTTTTCTCCTTGAATAATTCCATAGAAGTCATCCTTGCTTCTACAGAACTCATTGTCAACAGACCTAAGGAACAGGGGATTTTGCTACTTTATTGTAGAATGACTTCTCCAGTCTCTCTTTACAATGTCTTGCCTCTTTCTGTTCAGAATCTCCAACAACCAACTCTGATAAGTCCAGCTTACATATAATTTAGACAAACTGTAATTCCTAAAGCTATGCCTGTGGCCTCTTTGAAAAGAAGCTTCTCCTTTAACGCTTAGAAAAATAAAGCCTAAAACCAATTTAAGTGACTGAAAATTCCAGAAAATACCACAGATCCGTAGGCACATAGAAAAGTATTCTAACCATATGAGCAGACTCATTTTTCTTTAAGTGCAAGTAATGAGTTTGTCTTTGAACTTTAATAGTAATGGATAACCTGATAGCTCATATTTTAAACAAATCGTTTTGGGATAACTCTTAAGAATTCAAGTAACTTGTACAAGAAAACAGCGACAAACAAACAGGTAATAGAAGTAGATGAGAGAAGGCAACAGATTGCCAACCCCAAAACAAGCCAGAAACTTAATTATTACCTTTACTTAAGTCCAAACACCCAGCTTCTTGTTCCAGGGAGACTTACTTAGAATATTTTCATGACTAACCTTGTGTTTGTGACTGAAGATTAAAAACTAAATATTATTTGACAAGTTTTTTATATGACGACATAGAGAGGTGGCAAGGGTTTGCTGTTGACCTAAACGTGGCTGCCAAGTTCCTTTGCCTGCCAAAATATAGCTTCAATAAGCACACATAAATTTTATTTTTAATAAATAGCCACAAAATGGCTTCATAAACAGGCTAAACCCTGCATAACCGTCGCTCACAATGAGTATGTGTTACAGCTTCACATACACAGAAGACTCACAGTCTGAAGCTGGACCCCATGTCTCCACCGTATGGATTGATGACAAACCAGCTCATGTGGGGACACCCTGGTGATTTTCTTGGGTGGAGGCCCACGTGCTAACTACTTGGGCTCCTGCCTTCCTGCAACAGCCCTGTGGTTTGTCTATGCAGACCTCAGATTTCAGAGTACTGAGGGCTTAAAAGGGTGGCTGGAGTCTCCACTCGGTTTCCCAAAGGCGACTCTGTGGTAAGAAACGTACTTTGTGCTTTCACTAACATGCAGACATCTATAATGGGTTAATGTGAATAAATAAAGGGCATGAGGGGGCGCACTGACGTGATGAGAATAAACTGTTCTTTCTTGCTAACTTTTCTTGGAATTTCCATGTTCCTTTCATTCAAAGGATCCTTTGGGGAGAGTTCTTTGCCTTTTCCTCTGTTGGCAACCTTGCTTCGTTTCTTTTCTGCTTTAATTTTTTTTTTTTTAATTTTGGTAAGTCAACTGATTCCTTGAGAAAAACAGAAGCTTATTGAAAACTTAATGAACTTCTTTTCTCCCTTCAAAATCAGCTTCATTGCTTATTTTTTTTTCCCCCTAAATTTGTGCATTCAGGAACCTCTCTCATACCCCAGTGGAAAGCAGCCTTGGAAACTCACCCTGCCAGCTTCATCTCCCACCTCCCCCAAATTTTCCTTCACTTCACATAAACCCCAGAAAGTAGAAGGAGAAAAGTCAAAGAGAGGTATTTTTTTTTTCTCTTAATGTCTGGAGCCGCTCTCCTTTTGAAGATGAGAGCATTTATCTCTAGGAGAAACAGACCCTCTCAAGGAAGAGGTGATGACTGATCAAACAGGATTCCAGGCATGCCAAGATAGCAGCAGGGTATCAACAAAAGCCCTCCAGCAAAAGCCCTATGAGCAAACCCATCCTGATAGCTTAAGTTATCCAGCATTTCTATCCTTACATCCAGTTCAGCATCATGCTTCCTCTCTGTTTCTTGTTTGATTCCAGGCATGCCAAGATAGCAGCAGGATAAACGCAGAGATGACTCAAAGGTTCCGACAGTGTTCAAAAATAAATACAATTATTCTGGCAGTGTGGTCTGTGTTACTGTTTATATGCGGCTATGCTTTATTCTCTACCTGTGGCTGCCTGTCTCTCATTCCTCACCTTGCACTCAAATTCATGTTGATAGACTTCACAGACATATTCTTTACCATATGCAATGACTTGAGTTCCTGGGTGGACATATGCTAAACAGAGTGTATAGAGTAGAAAGTGCTGTAATGACCACGAACAGAGCCCAGTTCAAGAACCCAAAATCCTGCAGGACTATGATTGAAGTAGCTTGTAAACACAGTGAGAAAGTGGCCCGTGCTGTTGGAGGCTACATCCATTAGGAAGAACACCCATGGTGTTTGGTGACATGTGAAACATTGCCTGTCTGTGGGGCTGGCTCACCACTGTGTTCTGCCCCTCTGAATGCTGGGATGTCTTCTTCTTCCTCCTCCTCTTCTTCTTCTTCTTCTTCTTCTTCTTCTTCTTCTTCTTCTTCTTCTTCTTCTTCTTCTTCTTCTTCTTCTTCTTCTTCTTCTTCTTCTTCCTCTCCTTCCTCTTTTTGGATTTTCAAGACAGGGTTTCTCTGTTTCTCTATAGATTTAGAGCCTGTCTTGGAACTTGCTGTTGTAGACCACGCTGGCCTCGAACTCCAGTCTGCTTTCTTTACGATTATCCCCAACCTCCAGCAAAAGCCCTATGAGCAAACCCATCCTGATAGCTTAAGTTATCCAGCATTTCTATCCTTACATCCAGTTCAGCATCATGCTTCCTCTCTGTTTCTTGTTTCATAGCTGCATGTAGCAAGTGGTAGGGGATATGGAGACAGAGGTCTTTGACCACACAGTGAATCACCCCATACTAACCAAGTCAGATGCAGATGCTCTAGAATTGAGTTCTTTAGAAAAACTGCTATAGTAGAGGAATAGGTGAAATGAAATCAATAGCTGAAGTATTGAGGAGTGTGGGGTAGGTCATGTTGATTTCACAAAGATGCGTTTCCTGCGATGTCAGGATGGTCTAAGCCTCCGGCAAACAAGGGGATAAAGACTGAAGTGGGTCAGTGTGGTTTCTATGTAGAAAGCTCACAAACACCTCAGAAGAGCTGGCAGCCATGTTAGCATACATCAAATCAAAAGATCAAGAAAAGCAGACACTGTTCTGTGTTGAATAGGGGCTTTGAAACTTTCAGGAGATAAATAAAAAGGCACATATACCCGTCTGAGAGTAGGAGGAACTCCTTTAGCAGAGATAATACTGGAGTGGAAAAGATGAAGTTCGAGCTGGAAAAGATGCCGATGGCCCAGCTACCTACCAATAGGATGAATCACGGAGAGTAGAGGCTCCAGGGAGGCTGAAATGAATGCTTTCCCAATGAGCACAAACTGGTACTGCTTCTCGAGCTCCCTCCTTCCCTGCCTTTTGTAACAACCAGTTAGCTGGTCAGTTGGTAGAAGGCTCAGCCAACATGCGTAAAACCTTGGGTTCGGTCCCAAGCAACACATAAACTTTGCATGGGGTCACACTCCTGCAACCACGGTGGTGGTTAAATAGAAGCAAGAGGACCAGAGGTTCAAGGCCATCCTTCGCCACAGAAAGAGTCCAAAGACAGCCTGGAATATGTAAAACTCTATCTAGATAAATCAAAATCCCAATAGTTGGTGAGAAAATAATTTATATGTTAATAAAATTTAATGGCCACACAGAAGTCCAACAGAACCTTCCACCATAATGATCTTAAGCACTGAACATGTAATCAGTGAGACTCAAAGAGCAAAATACTTTTTGACATTTGAATGAGTTTTAACTAATACGCTATAGTTATGAAAAATAAAATTTCACAGTATCAAGACATTCAGTGTATTTATAAAAATTTTACAATATTTTTATACTGCTCATCAGATACCCACAGCCTTACTGAAGTTTCAAAAATGGCATCTGCTATCCAGGCAATGCTGCATGCAGACGTTTTGTAAGATGCAGTAACAGTCTTTCGCTTCATGTACGGCAAAACTTCAAGAATGACTTTGCCTCCAAAAGGTATCCCTTTGGGGATGGTAAAATGCTTACTATACCAGCATCTAACTTTGGTCTTCAGAACCCACATTTAAAAAAAAAGGTGAGTGTGGTCGTATATGCTTATAATCTCAGTACCTGGGCAAGAGAGACAAGTGGATCCCTTGGACTTGCTGGCCAGCAAGTGAGTCCCAGGTCCCAAGGAGAAGCCCTAATTCAAAACACAAGGTAGAGGGCACCCATGTGATAAGACCTAAGATTGACCTCTGGCCTAGACAAGTACATGCAAAAACAGACATACATGGAATGACATGAATTCTCCAGATTATCTCATTGCCAGATCTAAAAAAAAAAAAAACAGGAAGAGGCTGACCATACATTCATACCTCCCTGACTACGCAGACATTATCACCAACTGCTGAAACATTCAGACTGAGCCATTACCCCTTTGTCCCTTATATAACAAAAGCATGATAGGATTGGCTATGTTGGGCTGTTCATTGTTTTTAGAAGTTTATTTGTGGCCATGGTCCAGATCCTATAAATGACTTTATTCAATATTTCTTTATTCTGTGGGTTTGCACTCGAGCACTAAGTTCACAAGACTAATTTTGAGTTCTTCAAGCAGTTATTTCAAAACATCCTTTATAATTCTTGGAAAACTGATGGCTTGTTATATGAGTTCAGAAACATTATATGCCGTGGCTATTGTTCAACTATTCAGACACATGATGATTTAGGCACCTTACTCGGTAAAACCACTTATAAAGTATTGTGTTGGTTCAAGTAAAACAAGAGCTAGCTTACTTACTGGTTAATTTCCCTCAAAATATACAAGAGAAAGGTTGAAAGAAATGTAACCACAAGAGCCATTAAAAATAACATTTGATTTACACATTGATTGTTTCTAATGTAGTATGTGTTTAGAACATGGCTTTAATAACACGAATCTCTGATCCTTTAGAAACAGGACATATTGTTTCAAGGCCACAAAGAAAGAAAGACATGTCCACAATGCCACTAGATGAAATAGTGCTTGCTGAGGTAAATGTCACAGCAAAGTATGTTATGCATCAGTCTGATGGAATCCAATATAAGACATGGAGAAGGTGCTAGGTAATTGTTTGTCACATGGAAAAATCTATTTAATAGGAAATTCCAAACCCTGCTGTCAGGCAGTTGGTACCTCTCGAGTTCTCTGTCCAGTCACCCTCTGGAAAAACTTCTACACCATCTCCAGCACACCTACAACCTGCTAGAACACCATCTGCCTTCTCTGACAGCACAAGAAGGACATTGATTCCTTCCCTGCTCTTCTTTGTTCCTCTTAAGTCTTGCAAATTTTGGTTCTGACCCATCAGACTGATGCATTTGAAAGACAATGCTGAGAACCTGGTTACTTCCTCAATAGGCCTAACAGACCAGACACCCAAATAATGATCTTGCTATAAAAACTACAGCAGCTGTATGAAGATACATTAGTAACCCCTCAGAAAAGCTTGGGCTTGCGCGTCACAAGGCAGACCGCGTTGATCAGGAAACCTTAGATAGAAAGTCAGCTGATGTTACCTGGAAGAGAAAACAATGGAGTCTATGACAGGGTGGTAGGGATGCCCTGAAACATCTCCTCTAAAGGATAAGATGCATTGTGTACTATGCCTACCATGGGGGGTGAAATTCTCACCTCATCCCACATCTTGGTCTAGCAGTAACACAGGCTTCAAATGTAGGACAGTGGTAAACTTAAGATAGGTTACTTTGATTGCTTCTAAGTTGTTGTTACCTAGGTGTTTGATGTGTAGGTTTTTAGAGAGCAATCTGCTTTAGATGAAGACTTGGTCTCAAGGGAGACAGAGTCGTAGTTGCGGCAGGAGGAATCAAAGTTGTGTACGTTACAACAGGACTGGGGCAATCTTGCTCCAAGAACTTCCTTTTCGTGATATGATCAAAACAAACGCTAAAAATAAAGTAGCACATTGTAAGCAAATCAAGAAATTGGGTCACACATTTGCATCCTTAACAGTTTTTAGAGGGCAGGCATCATCTAACTTAATTTCACACATGTAACATTTACTTTAATTGGAGGAGGGGGTTAGAATTTGAAGCACAGTGTAAGAGGCATATATGCCACGAATAATCACAAAGGAAGCCAATTTAGGCAGCCTGTGTGTGTTTTATACGCATGAAATTACAACGTCAAAAACACTAGTCCAGAATAAAGCACCTCATTATGTTTTTTTTTTACTTTTTTTTCTCTTTTTTCTTTTTTTCGGTTTTTCGAGACAGGGTTTCTCTGTAGCTTTGGAGCCTGTCTTGGAACTAACTCTTGTAAACCAGGCTGGCCTCGAACTCACAGAGATCCGCCTGCCAAGTGCTGGGATTAAAGGCATGCGCCACCACCGCCCGGCTTCCAGGCAATTCTTAAAACACAGATTATTAACCAACTGTTGCATACTATCACAGCAATCTTGATCATCACTCTAGGTTCAGGATGCAGGTAAAACTAAAATTTTAATTGCTTTTCAAATAATCTCGAAAAATGAAAATGACCTATGTATTTAATAATTTTGCAAATCCCTGTAGAACTCCCGCAGTAAAGATCTTATCGTTGCCCTGGGATGCCATCTTACTGCACCAAAAGTGATTGTTGTTGTTTCCACATAATGACCATGATTTGAAAAAGAGAAAGTAGAGAATAACATTCCCAAGCTTTACCACAACACAATTATATTAAAAAGTTAAAGACTCAGACCAGATACCTATCAAAATCTTAAGGTCATGAAAGAAAAAAGCATGATGATTATAAGTGTCCATCTTAAAAAGTCAAATTGACTCCAAAGAATCATAACTTTTTAAGCAGCTTAGGAGATTTCCAGAGTGGGCAAAGTGACTAGGAGTGGGTTCGTGTTTGGGCTTGCTTTTATTCTTTAAGAAGGAACCTAGAAATCCATAGGCCTTGGAGTGAGTAAGTCACAGTCTTTTCCATGAGCCCAAATGCGACATGCAATGTTAGATTTTTATTTTATCAAATTGTTCTCTACCTTGGAAAGGGCACATATTTCCAGGAGCACCGCGTGCTTTTCTTTTCTGCAAGACTTCAATTGTCTACCTGTTTACATAACAGAAGCCTCTGTAACTTAATTTGTACCACAAAAGACGATCATTATGATTAACTCAGGCACTGGTTTAACAAGGTACACCTAATAGGCACCTCTGCTGATCAGATCGTGGACAAACAACATTCTTTCATTGAGCAATGTATGCAACGTAGTTCAGCTCAGACTGCAAGAACAGATGTAACACTACCCAATATCATAGCAGCAGTAAAGGTTCCCTAAGAGGAGACTATTTCCTTCTGGTCCAGAGGGTGAAATTTCTGATTTGGGTGGAGAACCTAACATTCCACTTGGACGGGGCAATGACCTGGTTAAAGGACCACCTCTAGGAAGGCCAGTTCACTTTAATCCAAGTTCATCAGGTGGGAGGAATAGTTAGCCCTTCATAAGATAATGGACTTTTTCCTTCCCACAATTCTCAGCCTCTCTCATAGTCCCTTTATGGCACCAGGAAGTTCTATTGAGTCTGTCACCTGAGTCCTGACCCAGGACACATAATTTTTCTTTTTTTTATTATTTAATTTATTTATTTATTAAAGATTTCTGCCTCCTCCCCGCCACCGCCTCCCATTTCCCTCCCCCTCCCCCAATCAAGTCTCCCTCCCTCATCAGCTCGAAGAGCAGTCAGGGTTCCCTGACCTGTGGGAAGTCCAAGGACCACCCACCTCCATCCAGGTCTAGTAAGGTGAGCATCCAAACTGCCTAGGCTCCCACAAAGCCAGTACGTGCAGTAGGATCAAAAACCCATTGCCATTGTTCTTGAGTTCTCATTGTCCGCTATGTTCAGCAAGTCCGTTTTTATCCCATGCTTTTTCAGACCCAGGCCAGCTGGCCTTAGTGGGTTCCCGATAGAACATCCCCATTGTTTCAGTGTGTGGGTGCACCCCTCGTGGTCCTGAGTTCCTTGCTCGTGCTCTCTCTCCTTCTGCTCCTGATTTGGACCTTGAGATTCAGTCTGGTGCTCCAATGTGGGTCTCTGTCTCTGTCTCCTTTCATTGCCTAAGTTAATATTCAGGAGGATGCCTATATGTTTCCTTTTCTTTTTTTTCTGTGTGTGTGGTTTTTTTTTTTTTTTTTTTTTTTTTTTGGATACGGGCCAGAGCCTAAGTGTGCTTTTTCTGGGATTTTTTTTACTTCTTTATTTTAAAGCTTCTTCCTCATTTGTGTTAACTGATACCATGTGGCTGACCTCCAGTTTAACTCAAAGGCCATGGGTTCATCTTCTCCATCCTCCATCTTTGGAAGCAGGGAAGACACAGCTTATTTGCCCTGGGGTTGTTTTGTTTCATTTCATTTAAACTCAAAGAAAAAAAAAAGTCTTTGAGCTTCTATTTGAGTCTGCTCTTAAGAAGGAATACAGATTCCCTCGGTATCATACGGTGACCACGAAGGGACACCCTCAATTTCCAGTAGCAACGCTACTTCGAGAACACAGCTTCTTACTGGAAAGCAAAAGAGACACCGTTCTGTTCCAGGGACTGTGGTCTCTGTTCACGGAGTCTATATGAGAACAGGAGCAGACATTTTTTCCACTGTTTGCACTCACTTTGGGTTTTTTGGTAGACCACAGGAATGAGGACATGCCTCTCAAAGCACATAGTGAGAAGAATGTGCCTCAAAGAACACACTTTTTCCAAATATCTTCCCTGTATGCTTGTTCAAGCTAGCCCATGTGTACACACACACACACACACACACACACACACACACACACACACACAAAGTCTTATGAAGCTGTAAAAGCCTAAAAAATAAAAGCAATGCCTTTAAAAGAAAGAAAGAAATGTTGAAGGGGACCCTCTCCAGCATAAGAAATAACCCTAGAGAAAATGAAATACTTAGAGCAGAGGGGGAAACTATATCGAAAGAAAATAGTAAGCAAACAGATAAGCAGATCCAGCAAAATTGCCCTTCATGAGTGAATTTATGAAATTATCTTTACTTTCAAGCTCAGGGGTGGAACCCCTGGGCCAGCTGGTCCCTGTGGAGTATCGTGGCCCTTCTGTGTTTTGTCATCATATCTTACATTGTTTGTCTTGCATTTCTTTCAATCTGCTTCCTTCTAGGAAGAGGTGAGTAGAAGGTGGGCCCTAGATAAAAGATTATCATCCTTTCTGCTATGAAGAAGGTGAAAGAAGGATGCTAGGAATTCCAAGCAGGCAAGCAGCATTAGGCTGTCGTCTGGAGAAGGGAAAGCCTGGGAGGAGAATAATAGAGTCAATGTCCTCTTAGTTATTGGCACTTGTAGCTCCAGTATGGCGACAAGTTTGAGGATAAAGGCAGAAACAAGAGAGAAGCAAGGGGATGTGATGGGCTCTGGGATCATCACCCCGACTCAGACCCGTTCCAGTGTGTTCCTTTCATGTCTTTCAGGTTTGGGAAGAGGTGAAGCAAACACATCCTCATATTTTTCAAAACCTTCCTTCGGCAGGAAATCTTCCAACTCTTTCATTCCACACTACACAATCCCACAGAGGTTTGTGTCGGAATGCATTTCTTCCTGCAGGCAGTCTGTTGCAGTTCATAGATTAGAAAGGAATTATGCAAAAAGACGTAGCAGGTATTGCTTGAATTCCTATTAGAAAAGAGAAACCAGATAAAGCAGTTGAGTGTGTGTGAGTGTGTGTGTGAGAGAGAGAGAGAGAGAGAGACAGAAAGGGAGAGACAGAGAGAGAGAAATACAGACAGAGATAGAGATAAAGACAGAGAGAAACCTAGACAGAGGCAGGAAGAGACAGAGGATAGAAATCTCTGTGAGTATAGATACTTGAGCAATGATATACATATTTGCATAATATATGTGTAATTCATTTTCTCATTTTGTTTTGTAAAGACTGGTGCTTGTTCTGTGTTTAATCTGCTCATTCAAATATAATATTTATAACTTAGTATCAAACACTTACACATAGTAAGTCATCCAATGTTTCTTATTGATTCACAGTGATCAACACAAGACCCAACTTTTTTGAATTTGGCCCTAAGAATAGGCCAAGGCAGCTAATCATGGGAGAGAAGGGTATGCAGCCACAGGAGTTTAGACCCTGGGGTTAATCTCATTGTCATGTGGGTCCCGACTCGAACAGCTCATCTGCACTGACTTGGAATCTTCCCATCCCTCTCTCAAACCCCAACACTCCTTCCTGACTTCACTCTCAGAGCAGTTGTCTTTCAGGAGGTTAGGGTGGTGCTGATGCTAGTACTAATTGAGATGAGACAACGGTGATGATGATGGTGATGCTTGTAGCGCAGATGCTGATGACTACAACAGGGATGCCGAGCAAGAAGCTAAGCTTGTTCTATGGAATATCTTGGTCAGTCTTCACGACAACCCTTTGAGGTAAAATCTATACCTTCTCAGCAGTTGAGGTGCAGAGATGTTGTGTGTGCATTGTATCTGTGGCCACACAGTAGTGAGAGATCCCAAGTTTGAACCCTGAAAACCCGACACCAGGATAGCAAAGAAACCCTATGGAGAGTTTGGGTTCATCTACCCAGACCAAGCACAGCAGGGAGTGGGTATATCAGTGCCTAAGTGTGAAATCTGTACTCAGCTGACTGCATTTGGATGAATCTAGGGCCAATTACCGCATAATTGATTGGGCTATGGAAGGATCCAAAACTGAAAGAGGCCAAAACAAGCAAACTGTTTCACAGTCTGGTTACTCCTTTCACACAGGCAAAGCCAGACTCCCCGTGAGTGAGGCCAGCCCCATGGCAAAGCACAAAACACCTCCTGAGCAGGTTTGTTACCTGCTTCAGGGATGCACCTGAAGGACCCAGCATGAAAGACATACATGGTCATTGGGGTCTTTGTAATTTACCTGAATCCTGAAACAAGTGGAAATACAACATACAAATCAATGCAACAAGGGAAAGGGGTAAAGGCGTGGAATGTTTGATATTGGAATGTTCTAGAAAGCCCAAGGTTCATAGTACTCTTAATTCACTTTCTTCATTCCTATTTTCATTCACGAGAGAAGCATGGGTAGTGGGAAGGCTGCACTTAGCCTCCAAGACAGGTAAGCCAAAAGTGGAGATCAGTAGGCAAAAATAGTAGGAAATATTTCAAATGGGCGATGAATATTTTTAAAAAGGAGCTGTAAAACCCAAAATGCCACTCTATGGCTCCAGAGTGGCCGTTCGGGCTGTAAGAAGTTCACTGAGATGGAGAGAGTTGGGGGCTGAGCAGGTGTTCCATTGGCTTCCAGAATTAGCTGTGTGGTGTTTTTTTCTTTGTGTGTTAATTAGAATAGCACAATTTCCTTGTAAAAAAAAAAAGATTCTTCCTTCTTATGAGCAATCTTTATTTCAACAAATAATGAATTTCAGCCTTACAAATGTAAGTTAAGATGCTGTTCATCTAGGGCAGGAGGTAGATAAATGACAGAAGAGCAGAACAGCAAAGACTTGTCTCTTTTCCATCTTTCCAGAAACAGCTATGTGTTAACTTGTGTGTGTGTGTGTGTGTGTGTGTGTGTGTGTGTGTGTATCATTGTTTTCCACTTAATTTCTTTGTCTAACAATGAGAGAAAGATGACTACAGCAGATCACAAAACAAATTTAGAGGCATGGCTTTCCCTTGCTTAAGATGAGAATTAAAAATCATTAGATGAGAATTTTACTATTTTTACTTTTTGTGGGTATGTATTCCTGTATGACCAGGAGTCAATATTGCATGTCTCCCTCAATTGTTACCCATCCTATTTCATGAATCAGGATCTCAATGAGCCTCCAGCTCATTAATTCATCTAGAAAGGCTGCCCAGCAGGCCCAGAATCTGGCCAACCAGTTCCACTGTGCTGGGATGACAGGCAGGTAACACTGGACCCAGATTTTTCGCAGATCCTCATACTTGCATGGCAAACCCTTTACTGACTGAATCATCTTTCAAGACCAGAGAATTTTATTTTTTAGACAAAAGAGGAAAAAAAAGGAAAGAGAGAAAGACTCAAACCCATTCCCACTAATAAATCTTTGAAAAGGTGGTATTCACCACGTTATCTGTCTGAAGATTTCAACATTGACTTAGTTAAGAAATTAAACACCCTTTAATTTACCCTGATCTTTGTCCCCAGGTGGGGTGAAAATCTGCCATTAGTAAGGCTCACAGCTCATGGGAAGAATTGTAGCTTCCAGGTCTAAGTTGACTCAATGATGGAATAAAGGTGTGGAATGAAAGTGCCTCTGTCTCTTGCCTCTGCCCTTGCCAACAGTGCTGGGAAGCCCTGTATGCTGGTGACTCCTGACAACCTGTCACAAACAACTGAGAAGAAAAGATGCTCCTTCTCAGGAGCTCTTTGTGCTACTTCCATCTCCAAAGCAAAGCCTCCCTTTGTTTGCTGGATGGTGTGCTGGTCCATGCTGTACAAAGGGTATGACAGCCTTCCTGAATCACACCGGCCCAAAGTAGATGCAGATGATCCCTCACAGAGAAGGAATAATATCTGAAGCCGAGACTATCCAACAGATATACACCACACTTAATTTTATTGTCCCAAAGACAGTCTGGAACCTGACCATTAGACTCCAACCATCAGGAAGCAGCATTCAGGAGGAGTGTGCCGATATCATCACCATAACCATGAAATTTGCTACAGTTGCTGACTCAATGAGACTTACATCCTTCTCTCATTTTCCCTGACTGGCCCTACAGTCTTCTTTATTTGAACCTTTATTTGAACCTCGGATATAGACTGTGAAGTTCTTCCTCCTGGTCTCCTGGGATCAAGTGCCTTCCAGTCCTCCATCAAACGTGTGGTAAAAATCAAAGAGAGATGTCTTGATGGCACCTTGGCTTTGATCAGAAGAACCATAGGCAAGAACAAAAAATAAGCAGATTCCATGCAGAGAGCTTATCTAGCTACCCCACTCTGCCCTGGAGACATGGTCTCACTATAGACACTGCTGACTCCTGTCTAGAAAACATGTAGTAGTTAAATTTATTACTTCTCTTCTTTTTATGAGCAAATACTAGACAAGAAGCAACTCAAAGGAGAGGGTTTATGTCAGATCCCTGTCCAAGAGATACAGTCCCTTAGGATGGAGACAGGAACATGGAACTGTTGAGCACACTGTCTCTGGAAGCAGAGGAAAATTTATTCTTTGCTCAGCTCATTTTAATTTTTATTCAGTTTTGTTCCTTAATCTATAAGTTATGTCGCCCAAATTCAGGGTGAGTCCTTCTTCTTTGGTTAAAGATTTCTGGAAACATCTGTATAAACATCTCAAAAGGTATATTTCCATGGTGATTCTAGGCCAAAGCAAGTTGACAATGAAGGCTGATTATTACATTAACCCTGAAAATATTATTTGATAACAAGGCGTAGAGAAGGAGGAAAGACTAAATATTTACTAATGAATTTATTTCAGGGCCTATCATGCTTTTAGCTATTAGTGAAGCCCAGCCTATGTTCTACAATCATAACTATTAAACATTCAAACACCCAAACACACACGTTCTTGATCCCATCCACTACTTCTTTAGAAAATAAAAGAAAAGGTTTCTGGGCAGGGGGCTGTGCTACTCCCAACTCTCTTTAGAAATAACTGGCCTTATATATGAACTGTAGCTTATTATCAGAAAAAATAGCAGGTCCTTAATCAATATTTCTTAGACGTATTAGCAGTCCAGAATGAGACATAGGTTGCCACACTGGAGCAGAATGTCAGAATTTTCATTAAAATGTATAGAAGTCATTATGAAGAAGAACCAAGACTCAAATACCATGGCAACCATAAACAAAGTTGTTCTCCTTAGATCAGGAGAACTAGTTGCCCTACGCATATCAGAACCCTAAGCAAGGCACTTCTACTTTTTAAGTCTAAGGTTCTACACTATGTTATAAAAAGAATTGTCACTTATTAGCTGGTGACAGTCTACTTAGTGGCCTCAGAAATACATGGACTCTACTCTCATGGGTTTCAAGAGATGAGCCAAGCCACACAATGTTGTCAAGATTTTTAAAAAGGCCGTAGCATCTCTCATCTAAACTTATTTTCTTAATTGGTTACATAAAACTTCCTAATTCCAAAACTGAAAGTCTAGTTGGGCGATATCTGTAGCAGCATTTAGCTAATCTATTCATACTGGATCCTTTCCAAGTTTCCAAGGCTAAAAAACTCATGACCAGTCACCAGACAAGCTTCGGTTTTCAAAATATTTCTTTTGCAAGGAAAAAAAAAAGTAAGTAAAGGGCATAGTACCAATTTGGATCTCTAAAGAAAAAAAAAAGTTTGCCATGTATATTCCTGGAATCCTCCTTTGGGCTGTGTCTCTTTTCCCCTTCATTTAACATTTATGTTAAAAGGTACATTGTCCAATTGACAGGGCTATTCCTATGTTCCAAGGCATCACCATTTACCAATCTAGAGAATATAAGGAGCAGAGTCTATAACAATACAGCCTTTCACGAGCCCAGCCAGTTCTTACCTTTAAAGCTATGCCTTTATTCTACCTTCATTTCCTCTTATACAGACTTTCCTACAAAACATAGAATTCACACTCTGTGCTGATTTATTTCAATGTGAAAACAATGTCCTTGTTAATACTCCAGAGTCATAAAGACATGACCCCATCTGAGCAGCAGCAATATTATATCTGTGGAAAGAAATTGCCTGTAAGTATTATGAGGCAACATTTTGAGTATCACGTCATCATTTTACTCAATGGTATACTTTGACACTCCTGCAGTGGGGTAACATTCTTGTACACTGTAACTATTTGTCACTCATATTAGTTTAATAAAACACTGATTGACCAGTAGCCAGGCAGGAAGTATATGCCAGGAAACCAGACTAAAAGAATTCTGGGAAGAGGAAAGGCAGACAGTCAGTCACCAGCCAGATACAGAGGAAGCAAGATGAGAATGCTGCACTGAGAAAAAATACGAAAGCACATGGCTAAACATAGACAAGAATTATGGGTTAATTTAAGTTGTAAGAGCTAGTCAGTAATAAGCCTGAGCTAACAGGCCAAACAGTTTATAATTAATATAAGCCTCTGTGTGTTTCTTTGGGAATCAATGGCTGCAGGATTAAGAGGAACAGAAACTTCTGTCTACACATTCCTCATCAGGCAGTGTTAAAAAATGAAATAATTAAGCCAGATAAAGAACTATCTCACCACTAACTGATAAAATGAAAGGTGGAGACATCCCATGCCTTTGAAGCATATTCAATCCCTTCTCTTTTTCTCTCCTTAACTCTCTCTCTCTCTCTCGTGTGTGTGTGTGTGTGTGTGTGTGTGTGTGTGTGTGTGTGTATCTGTGTGTGTGTGTATGTGTGTGTTGAGTATGTAACGGTAGGCACCAGTTCAGCCAACCATCCTATGATTCTTGAGACATCAGTGGTCTTTATATGGGTGGCACTGAGACTGGAAGGACTCCCCTTGCCTTATGGATAACATCTTGTATTGGTGTGCACTAGCAGCCAGTGCTTTTTCAGGGTCATTTCCAAAACCTCAAAGTTTGCTGTTTCCATCTCCTGAATTTCAGGCCACTGTTTCTGATATCCAACCCATCTAGTCACATGCTTCTGTGTAAGTAAGCTCAGAACAAGTAAAGTCTTCCCTTCTATATATCCTAAACTCCACTTCAGAACCTAATGCTGCAAAATCATCAGTAGGTTCCCAGGAAGCAGTGTGCATGCTGTCCTCACACCTTGTGAACACCTACAAAACAAGTGTCTCTGTCATGGAGAGCAGATGCAAGGGGCTATAGCTCTATAAACTGCATTCTGTTCCCAAAGTTTTCCTTAGTATTATGGTTCTGGGCAAGAGAAAATATATGTAGTATGCCCTGAGGTGCTGAGGGAAGGGACTCTACCAATGGCTACCAGAGACACCCCCATTCCATTGGAATTGTGCCACACTCAATGCCTACTCCAGGCTGGTGACACCGACTCTTCTCTGCCTGCTTTCCCTCTCACGAAGGAGCTCAGGAGAATATCTACCTCCACACCCCGTTCTACCACAGAGGTTTCAGGAGCAATAGCACATCATGTATATTGTCAAAACTTACAAGAGGCCATTAAGCTTAAAAAGAAACTTGAGAAAGGCAGCAAAAGGTGCATCCGTCTCTTTGCTCATAGCCAGGGCAGCCCAGGAAGCAAGGCTTTCTTGTTCTCTCTCACAATTGGTCTCTCTGTTGGAACCAGACATGTCCTTC
Organism: Microtus pennsylvanicus; assembly: GCF_037038515.1. Taxonomy (NCBI): domain Eukaryota; kingdom Metazoa; phylum Chordata; class Mammalia; order Rodentia; family Cricetidae; genus Microtus; species Microtus pennsylvanicus. The sequence goes on from NC_134595.1 coordinate 44,199,887, forward strand.
TTGTCCTCTGCCCTTCTGCTTCAGAGCCGCTCCCCTCTGGAGTCAGACCACATGAGACAAGTGGCTTTCAGAAGTTTAGAATTATAAGTTCATGTGGGAGCTCAGAGACATCCACCTCGTGTCCACAAATATGCTTGAGCCACTCTCCGGATGGCCCAGAACTGTTTCTGAATTGATTCAGAGTCTGGTGTAAGGAATATGGAGGTGACCTCCACTGACTCCCCAATCCCAGAGCCTCCAGTAAGAAGGGGAGGGTCCTTCAGCTAGTTCACAATATAAACTGAATGCTCACAAGGCTGGGTCATAAGAATCAATGTGAGTTCAAAGACAACTGGATTAAATTATGGGTTTGAGGACAATCTGGGATATGTAAGGAAAACCTTTTCTAAAATCCAGTGATGGAGGAGGAGGAGGAGGAGGAGGAGGAGGAGGAAGAGGAGGAGGAGGAGGAGGAGGTGGAAGAGAAGTAGAAAAGAAGAAGGAAGAGAAGGAGGAGGAGGAGAAGGAGGAAGAAGAAAGAAGGAAGAAGGTTGGGGAGAGGAGAAATCAAGAAAAAACAAAACAAAAGAAAGGGGAAGTTGAAACTAAAGCCAGTGTCTTCGTCTTACTAGCCTTGCCTCAGTTGATGACATTCAGCATGGAAGAAACAAAACGTAACTGCCCTGTGTCTGACTAGCCAATGAACAGACACGTAGACAAGGTCAAGGGTTACAGGTAGTTGGAAAGAAGCCAGGAGTTACTGTTACTGTTACTGCACCTAGGGAGGGCAGGCTGGCCATAAGCAATTTAACGTTATAGACATTCAGAGCTGAGTCTCTACTTCCAGTAGACTTGGTTGTTCCCGGCTTGATTGTTCCTAGTAGTGTGACCTGAGACAGTCTCTCCCTGCTTTTTGTTTGTTTATTTGTAGCAGGAAGATTTTTCACAGCCATGAGTAAGAAGTCCTTGGAATGCTTTGTCAAACCATCAAAAGGATTAGCATGCTGGTAGCTCTTGCTGAGATGAAGAGCAGTCTGTGATCTAGACAAAGGAAATGGCAAGGGCTCACCTTAGAGCAGAACACGGAAATGGAGGTAAGTGTCTAGGGCCACCTGTGAACACAGAAATGACACCACTGCCTACAGGCACACTGGCCCCCCCATGCCAAACTGCCATCAAGCAAACCTGGTCAGCATTTCTGTTTCCGTTTGTCCATTTATCCAGCAGGCCCAGATGTACATGCTGATCCCAGGCAGACAGCTTCTGGCTTTGGGTGAACTCAGGGATCTGTGTCCTTCACCTCTGCCCTCTTCGTTTGGAAAACTTAACTCGCAATCGGGCTGGTCATCCCCACCTTGTTTTCAGGTTACACACCACATACACATACGATACACACTCAGGCATTTTGGAAAACACAAAGTAACATTTGGCTATAGAACAGCCAAGCAGGAGGGAGGTGGGACGCTGAAATCAGTATGTAACAGCTGACTCCCGTACAGCCTTGCTCCGCCAGGAGTCTATGCCCCTGAGGCGTATGCCCAGAAGCACCAGAAGAAGAAACATGAAGGTTTTTCTCTTGTTCTGCTAGCTCTAGGAGTTCACATTTGTATTCCTGTTTGGTATGATATCCAGAGGCGATGGTGACATTTTTGCATATTTAATCACGCTAATAACCAAAATCTGAGACCAAGTGCACATCACCTATGCTGAATCTCTCCTCACGTGCTCACTCACTTCTCCTCCCCCTCACATGCCTCCCAGGCCTCCACGTCGTTCCTCACACTTCCGTGTAATTTATTCATCTGAAGATGCACTTCTGTCTCATTTAATCATTTAAACAGACCTTCGGTGCCTATTTAATTGATTCTTCCTGGGTCTTAATTTGCATCTTTGACTCTGCCATCCTGATTTCTTTGACTATCCCTTTCTCTGCATGTCATATGTTTATGCGTTAACAGGTTTCCAATATTCTGCAAGACTTCAGAGGCCAAGGATTTTAAAAAAAAAAAGAAGAAGAAGAAGCTATTTAAAATAGAGTCCTGATTGGCTGAGCAAAAGCAAGAGTGAACACTGTAAGTTATTCAGAGGATGCACGGTCAGAGTCATCTGTGGAAGTCCAGGTACCCAGAAACCTCACCATCTGGCATCCCCTGCCTGGAAGGTCTGAATCAACAAGGGGTCAGAAATGCTTAGGATCTCCTGTGAAGGATTTCCATTTGATTTTTGCCTCTCTGTGAAGAAGGGACCTTGCATCTACTTCTCGTGAATTTAGGTTTTCATTTTGGTTCGGGAGCAGGGAATTTTTGAGAGTGTGTCCGGAAACGATGAGTTAATGAATTGGTAAATTTAGGAAAACAGGAAACAGATAAGCCATTTAGTAACAGTGTGTTCTACCACACCTTTTGAGAACAGATTTGTGCTGTCGATTCTATATAGATCAAACGTGAATGCAAATAGATGAGGCTTCCTACACATGGACACGACAGCATGTATGAAAGGCCTGTGTATTAGGAAGAAGGGGGTGAGGGGCTATGTTTGATTCTGACTTCTGCAACCCATATTACATATTCCTGCCTCCCTGGAATCTTACACTGGAATTTAATTACTCAAGTGACTGTCCTTTTTGTGGGGTCCTGTCATATACCTAAACCCTTTGATTTTCATTTCCTTACTGATACAAGGAAACTATATGATGGAAAATAATCTTTGGCTCTATAATGGAAAGGAATTAACGTTTTTTAAGCACAGAGAAATTTTACAAATATGATTAAAAGTGCTTGATATAATGGGTACCACGTATATTTATTATGCTCTTCAAAGGGAAAGAAACATAACTTAAGTTTTAATCACAAGCATAAAGTCATTACACTTGCAATGTGGATGTGTAATTTCTGCCAAAAAAGAACTAAGAAAATATTCCAAATCTTTCATTTGTTTTAATGAGTTTCAGAACCAGCAATTGGCATCCAAAAAGTTTTCTTATCAGTCCAAGGGTTTTAATATGGAACTATCTTCTTATTGTTATATTTAAACATCCTTTCATGAGAAGTGACAAATTTATTTCAAATGTACAGTATTTTTTTTCTAACTAAACTAAATATTGTCACAAATAAGAGTTTGTCTTAACGTTTTTCTCTTGTGTGATTTTAAGACCAAGATGCTGAATAGACATACACAATGTTAGGATGAAAAGCGAATACTTCCACTATGTTCAGCGAGTCCGGTTTTATCCCAGGCTTTTTCAGACCCAGGCCAGCTGGCCTTGGTGAGTTCCCGAAAGAACATCCCCATTGTCTCAGTGTGTGGGTGCACCCCTCGGGGTCCTGAGTTACTTGCTCGTGCTCTCTCTCCTTCTGTTCCTGATTTGGACCTTAAGATTTCTGTCCGGTGCTCCAATGTGGGTCTCTGTCTCTGTCTCCTTTCATTGCCTGATGAAGGTTAGTATTCAAGAGAAAACGTTAAGACAAACTGTCATTTGTGACAACATTTATTTAGTTAGAAAAAAAATATTGTACATTTGAAATAAAATTGTCTGAACATAGTGAACAATGAGGACTACTGAGAACTCAAGAACAATGGCAATGGGTTTTTGATCCTACTGCACGTACTGGCTTTGTGGGAGCCTAGGCAGTTTGGATGCTCACCTTACTAGACCTGGATGGAGGTGGGTGGTCCTTGGACTTCCCACAGAGCAGGGAACCCTGATTGCTCTCTGGCCTGAGGAGGGAGGGGGACTTGATTGGGGGAGGGGGAGGGAAATGGGAAGCGGTAGCAGGGAAGAGACAGAAATCTTTAATAAATAAATAAATTAATTAAAAGAAAGAAATAAAAATGAATACTCCCTTTATATTTTAATAAGATACAAAAGAATTAGCAAATATTAAAATAATAATTGTGAAATGGACCCCAACAAGTCAGTATACCCATGTATTCCAACAACTTTCTTCTTAGAAATACAGTTTTCTATCTATGGTTCTGGGAAGTGTGGTTGGTTACTCCTGTCATGATTTGGTGGCCATTTCAGCAGCTTTATGATTATTCTTAAATTTATTGTTATGGTCAAGATAGTAGTGAAGCAGTGGTTCTCAACAAGTGGGTCACATATCACATATCCTGCAGGATAGATGTTTACGTTGTGATTCACAACAGTATCAAGATTATAGTTATAAACTTACAGTGAAATAGTTTTATGGTTGGGGCCAACATGGCATGGGTCATAGCATCAGGAAGGTTGAGAACCGCTAGAGTAGAGTATGCCAAGGCTAAGGAGGCTAGATCTGAATTTTCAGGAGATAAATAGTTACAGAGAGTTAAGAGAGGAAGAAATTAAGAAAGGAAGGAAGGAAAGAAGGAAGGAAGAAAGAAAGGAAGGAAGGAAGGAGGAAAGGAAGAAGGAAGGAAGGAAGGAAGGAAGGAAGGAAGGAAGGAAGGAAGGAAGGAAGGAAGGAAGGAAGGAAGGAGGAAAGGAAGGAAGGAAGGAAGATAGAAAGAGAGAAGGGAAAAGGAAGGAGGAAAGGAAGGAAACAAGGAAGAAAGAGAAAGGAAAAGAAAAGAAAAAAGTAGGAAGGACTTAAAGCTATTCACTAGGCAGGAAAAGGAGCTGTCTAGGCTTCTCACTCTCTACTATGTTCACAGCAGAAGACAAAGGTGAGCAGCTAAGTGGAGGTATTTGCCCCATTCACCACCGGAGGCATACAGGAAAATAGTCACATTCGTCTGGAACAGGGCCCACTTTCAATTAGACAATTGCTTATGATTGCATATTTGGAAGAAGGTTGCTAAACTCTAGCCTTGGACCTTGAGTCTCATGGGGAAAACTTTAGAAGCATTGAGTCTGAGCTGCTGGCCCAGAGCTAAAGTGATAAATTAGGATAAAAAGAAAAGACAATAGACAGTGGTCAGGACAAGAATTCTTGGCAGAAAGAAGTAAAGGCAATAATAAAATGTATTGCATGCTCTGGGCACAAGGTCTAGGCAGGTAAATGAGGGCCCTGTACAAAGGAAATGTCAACATGTAATAGAACGATAGACATTCGTGCAAGACAGTCTTGGTGATGTACCCACTACGGACAGAATCTAATCTTCCTACATCCTCTCAGCCTACTGACTATACCAGAAATGACAGTGAGCGAGCCTCGGGGTTGAAAGGGAAATGCTGAATGGTCTAAATATCATAAATGAGGTAAAAAGGCAATATATTCTCACAGAGAAACGTAAGAGCCCCAGTTCAGTATCACTGTAGAACAAGAGTCAATGAGCTTCTGGCTGTAGAAAATGCTTGGTAAATTCCCTTACTATGGAAAAAATCAATTCCAGCATAACACAGCAATATAGAAACTACTGGAATTTGGAGGAAAAAGGAGGTACCAAAGTAGAGTTTATTCATCGTTCCAGTGATTCAGGCTTTGGGAGACAAAGAGACAACTGTCCACAACTGAAGACCCAGACAGTGGCAAGAAAAGAAAGAGGAAAGAAGTTACCAGCTCCAGAGGAGCAAATTCTCCAGTAAAATTAATAACAATGAAACATATATACCTTTAGACAGACTCTAATATACAGATACTTACAGGCAATTCAGTAAAGTCAATAAAGGTGATTAGGATAGTCACTGTTATTTTGTGAGAAAGAGAAAATATTCATTGTATAGTCTTATAGCAATTGTTCGAATTCATCCACTCACAAAGATACATACAAAGAAAATGTCAAACAAGAATTTATGATAGAATAACAAAATACCACACGTGATGAGAGAATTTCAGGGAGCCTATTTGGAATAGCATGGTTCTTTGGTCCAGCAGTATCTTGGAACATGACTGTCTTGGTCACTTTTCTGTTAATATGATAAGACACAATGACCAAAGTGAATCAGAGAAGGAAGAGTCCATTTGGGCTTATGATTCCAGAGGAAGAGTCCATAATGGCAGGAAAAGCAAAGCAGCAGGAGACCAAGGCAGACAACTGAGAGATCACATATTTCACTGTGAGCATGAAGCAGGGAGACTGAACTGAAAGAGCAGCCTGTGACCTCATAAAACCAAGCGCCCGGGATGTATTTCCTGCAGCAAAGCCATACCTCCTAACCCCCCCTCTCAAAGTGTCAACCAACCAGAGACCAAGGGTTCAAATGCTGAAGAGCATTTCTCATTTAACCCACCACGATGGCTCTGTACTTTTCCATGAGAGACAAAAAGAGTTCGCACTACAAAAATAAAAATGAGGGTTGGAAAAATAGCCTAGCAGTTAGAAGTTCTTGAAAAAGACCTAAATTAGATTTCCAGCGCCCGTGCAGGGTGGTTCAAATCCACCTGTAACTTCAACTCCAGGGGATTCATCACCTTGTGACCTCTGCAGGTACTGTATATATACACACATACATAATATACATATATATACACAAACATATATATAAATAGAAATATAAGTCTTCAAAGCCATATGAAGAATGACTTGTGTACAAAATATTTTTAATCTCTAAAATTTCATAGGAGAATCTCACATCTAGATAGAAAAATGAACAAAAGAACTAAACAAGGATTTCATACTATAGAAATCTATAAAATCAACAAATATTAGTCCTAATGGGAATGGATCATAACAGATCACAGTAAGATCATCACATTCCTATGAAGAAGGATAAGACTAAAAATGCTCACTATGCTGAGGATGCCATAATGCATGGCAACTGCAATATTCAAATACTAATGGGGGAAAAATAAAGTGAAGTAGTTGGTTGGAGGAGGAACAAGAAAAAGAAATAAAACTATCTACTTAACCAGAAGCTATTACAAATACTAAAACCCACCTCTACTCAACTCCTCACCACACACTGCAAGCAATGCATGGTCGTAGCATCTCCATTCATAATGGCCCGAATAGCAAACAGCAACAATGTCCACCAAAATCAGAAATGACAAATGTTAATGTAACCATGCTATAGACTGCTGCACAGTAGGGTCAAACTACTGCTACTCACATCGCGATGAGTTAACGCAATAGATACACTGTAGCGCAAAGGAAACAACAGCACATGATAATTCCCCTCAGACCAAGCTCAGAACTAGGCAAGATGAATGTGTAGTACTCAAAGTCTAGTATTGGTCCCCTTAGGTAAAGAAGATTCAGTAGGCAGAGAGCCCTAAGGATGCTTCATGTCTGTCGGATATGTCCTACTTGTTTCCTTTTATTTAAAGATTGACTTAGTTGGATTTTATGTCCTTTTGCCTGTAAGGATGTGTCGTACCATATGCATACAGTGCCTGCAGAAGAGGGCATCAAAATCTGTGGAGATGTAGTTTAAAGAGATTGCGAGCTGCCATGTTGATGCTGGGAACTCAACCCTGTTCTTAACCAATGAAACATTTCTCTTGCTCCTGGTATCATATTTCTCGACCTTGGGAATAGTGACCTGGGTGGACACCCTTGCAGAAGTCATTGAGCTGTCTACTTATGACATATGAATGTTTCTAAGTATATAATATACATTAAGTTTTTTAAAAGTCCAGAGCAGACCAGCTCCTTGTTCAAACTTTTCCGTTGTCTGGATTGTCCACTATTTTTCCATCCTGCCTTTCTTACTAGGAGTGGTTTTTGCCTGTGGGTTACATAAATGGGATAGGACTGTGTTAAAGTCCTTTTTGCATCTCTGCAGGTTTTTAACTCCTTGACCATAGTTGACCTTGCCCAGTAACAAGACTGATCAGCCACCAGGCCTGTGCATGCAACAGCCACTCCATGAAGTCTTTGCACTGTTCTCTTTCTGATGAAACATATGTCTGCTTGATCAAATCACTAATCAGTTCACATTCTGAAGTTGTTCAAAAATTACAAATATAAAAAGAGAAATGCCTCTCATGTTCCAATATTTCAATGGCAGGCACATTAGGCCAAGGAAAAATGGCCCAAACTGTTGTTGTTCACAATTAGTATAGAACTAAATCATTTACCAATTATCTCTGCCACCCTTTCTTAAATAGAACCATCTCTAAAAACACAGAACGAAGGCAGCCCTCATGAATGGCAGCCACTCCATAGTAGCCTAGGTAGCTCTGAGCTACACTCCCAGATGGCCCAGCTCAAAACTATAGTTATTGCCACCAATCATCTGCTCTGCTTTTTCTTTTCTTTCCCTCTTGAATTTCACATATTAGAGGCCAAAATGAGGCTAATAATTCCAACCTAGAATATAATTTGAATCTCTATTTTGAATTTTATACAAAATATATGAACCCAAGGACCATTCTTCCACTATGGTTCATGTGCTGAAATCCTCAAATGCTATCAAACACCCAAACACTAGCATGCAGCCACCCAATGGCTTAAATAACAGAGTTGGAAAAGGACAGCCAACAATAATAAATTGGCCTCCCCGGTCTAAGCCAGACTCAGCAATGTAGAACTACTGAGCTGGAATAAATTACACCCCTGATGAAAATGCTAATAAGGCCATCTGAAAAATTCAAAGAATAACTTCAAGAAAAAGGCAGGAAAGCTTGCTCTGAAATTACTAAAATTCAGTATTTCCAAAAATATCAGTGCTTCAGGATAATGAATGGTATCAAAACGCTGGTGGTATGAAATGGAAAGTTGATGTAAAAGAGGAAAAGATCATTTTGAGTCAGTCTGAGAGAGGCTGACTTTGAGACAGAAGAGCTGCATATACAGAGAGGTCTTATACAGAGTTTCTCCAGAAGCACCATAAAACGAGAGGAACTGGAAACAAGAGCCCTCTGCATGACCGAAGGACTCAGCAGAGAGTAGCATGCCATGGGCATCAAATGTCTTGTAGTCTTTGTGTTTATCCTAGAGCATTGGGCTTATGGTTTGTTGTTTTTAGCACAGATATATATGAGTATTAAAGTGGTGTGATTTATTTAGCTTAGGGAAACTTTTTCAACATTTTGCTTTTGAACTTTGGTAAAGAAAATATAGGAGACATACCATCTCAGTCTGATGGATTTCTCAATTGTCAAACACACCCTGCATTTTTATGGGGGCCCAAATGGATCAAGCTAATAAACACAGTTTCCAAAGAATTCATATATTCCCCAATTTATTGACAAGCAAGTACTAACTGATTACATGAATATAACATTAGAAATCTGCTTTCAGATATGCATATCCCTTGAGTATTCATTAGGGAATTGATTTGGCTGCTAAAATAGAGATTTGAAGTAATGGTGGATTGTACTAGATGGTTGCTCCTTCGTCCTCATATAAGGGCCTTGGCTGATGTGGCAGCCTATGAGGGAAGTTAGACCCCATCTGCCACGATCTGCCATCCTCCTTATTCCAAGGTCAACTCCTACAGTTCCTGCTGCTGTGACCACACCCATAGATTGCTATCCTTTCCAACAAGTTACATGTGACATTCTCAGATACACTCACATGCCCAGAATTCAGTCACCTGTCCACAACTTGAGAAAGAAGATAAGAAACTGCTTATTTAACAAAGTAACATCATGTTGTCCTCCCAAGAATCTGCAACTATGTAGCAAAGGGGAAATAGATACAGAACTAGAAATATTTGCTCAGTCATTGGAAGTTATAAGGACAATACCACATCCTTGGTATTCAAGGGGAAAAGTAAAGAAATTGTCTGTTAGATGCTATGTCTAAATAGACACCTGTAGTTACTAATATTTCACCTAAATACCAGGACATTAGAAAAATCTACTATGAAGAAGTTCAAATGAAGCTTAAAATGAAAATGTTTAGTAGTTGAAATTAATGAAGTCAAGCATTACATATACTCTAAACTAAGGGTACACTAATAACAGAACTGCAGAAACTTGAGACCCTGATCACTGGAAGAAAATGTCCCCCATCATGTACAGCAAAAATATCTGTTATGTTATTCTTAGATGGATCTTTCCTTGGGTACTTTGTTAAGATAAAGTGAATCAGAAAATAAAATTTGGGTTAGTGAGATGTCAGGTGAGAGTCACAAAAGCAGACTCCTGGACACAAGGGGTGGCTTAAAAAGTGACCTTGAACTCACACCTGTGAAGAGAGGAAAAGAACATGAAGTGCAGGAGGGGCAGGTGACAAAGAAAGTTCTAACATGTTGGCCAAGAGCTGTTGTCTGGTTGGCCCATCAGAGTTGTCCCAACTGGAGTACGGATGACACATCCTGATCAGCCCCAGTATGTGAGTTGTCCCCAGATGGAGAAATAACTATACCTAAGAAACGTCCTTCAGTTAAAACACAAATCTTAAGGAAATTGGCATTTGATGACTGTTGACTAGTAGTGTTCATAACTCCTGGGAGAATATTTTTTTTCAATACTTGCAAATTTGTTTTCCTAAGACACAGACTTGGAAACACAGATTAGCAATAAAAGCTGTCTCAGAACTATCCTTCACTACCTGTTGAAGGGAGAGACTAGGATATATTACCAATGAAGAAGCGTGCAAACCCTGTGGACCCTGTGATTTCTTCCCTAACAGACAGAAGAGTCAACTCTTGACACTGTGTTAAGCAGTCTCTGCTTATAAGGCATCAGGAACAGGCTATGACCTTGGGGAGGGGTGGAATTTCCTCAGTTCAGGCAGTCTCCAGAGTGAATTGACAGCCAGAGACCACCTCCTGGCTGCATGCCCAGCTAGGAACACAGCTTCTGTCCAGACAAGGGACCAGGATAAATATCGCAGGGTCCAACATATGAGATAAACTTGAAGTTTAGATTCTGTGGCCAAAAACACCAGAAAAATAAGTTACTCTTTTTTATAGTAAGTAAATTCTATAATTTATGTGGCACTGACAACCATTGTTACTTTGTCTTTCTCTCTAAAGTAGATCTGGTTATAGTCACGTAATTTAAATACATAATTAATGATACTCAATCATGCAAATATTTCTGCTCCTCTTATACCTTTATTCTTTGTTTCCAAAGATTTCTTGACCTTGCCTTACTGAAAAGAAAAAGAAGAAGCAAGAAAGGAATCATGAAGATCAGGTCCTTCACTTACCCTCAGTTAAGCTCAATTCCAAATTCTAAGATGTCAACTCCTTCCCTCTCTTCCCTACATAGTTCTGATTGTTATCTGCATGGTTCAGCTCCTCACACTCCACCACACTTCCTGTCCTCCCAAACTCCCTCCCTCACAATTCAGCCCCATGTTCCCCATGTTTCATGTTTACTATTTTGAGAGTAGGTTTTGCGCAGCTTTCTTCTTCGCTCATTGCAGCCGTGCCCCCCTTGTTTTCTCTACCAGGCTTCTTAAACTCCCAAGAGGCCTTGAACTCATTTCGACAACCCCAGTTCACCCCCTGACCCTCTGCAATCTTTCTTCTGCTCACTTGGCCCTGCTTAAATGTATACCCTTCTAACGAAGGCTGAGTTGTTCATCAGCGAAAATTAAAGATGTTTTCACAGCACTCAGAATGAACATTGATGTCAGTTGGGCCAGTGCCCAGGGCACTGGACCTCAGTATCTAACTGACACTGTACCTGATAGACAGTGTGCTTCTGTTTTTCCTATCTGCTACTCATGTCTACCTTGTTTTCCTTACTTCCCCACACTACCTGGGAAAATTCTCCAAAGCTCTCATTGGTCTTCCACTTCAGTTAGAATCCTATCACTACGGTCCTTTGTTATCTTTAGCATGGCTCCATTCTGACTTCTTGGGCAGTTTTAACTGAAAGCTCCTCCTGAGACAAGGGACACCTGTATATGATAGGACACCAAACCACATTACCACATCACAGGACCCCAAACAAGTTCACCATCCACAGAAAGCAAAGCCTATTTCTCACTTTCTTTGAAGCTACCATTTCTTTTAGAGGTGGGGAGGGGTCCCATTTCTTATTCTTCTGAAATCACACGTTAAATCATTCACTCCCACTGCAGAGGTAGGAACTGAGTAGAGCAAAAAATTAATCTCAGCTTGGTGCAAGCTTCTTAATATCTTTGGAGGTCATTGAGACCTAAACTAATCTGGGCTACCAGAAGCAGGACCTGCATATATAGGAAGGTCAGGAACCTTAACAGGACATGTCTTGGTTCACAGTGAGTGGGCTGATTTCATCCTTAAAGTTTTCATGGTCATGCTAGCATCCTGTACTGTCTCTTTTTTTTTTCTGAAAAACAGAAGACATAAACAGAGAGAAAAATGTGAATAGCCCCGCCTTCCATTTCTGCACCCCAATTCTGGTATCATCATTTAGAATGCAGGGCTATAAGTGCTTTCGACTCCTGTTTAGTTGAAACGTCGTTTCCAAGTTTGAACACACTCCAACTTTTCATTCTCCTGAAATAAATTCATCAGTGCTAGGCTGGACTAGAATCCAAATGTACAAGGCCGTTCTAAAATTGGTCTACCTCACCACAGTTCAGACGAATTTTCTACCATACGGCCCATCAATTCATTATCCTTGTTTATCCTGAGTAGAAATGCTCACCCCTATTAATTAATTTTATTGAGACCTTTCCTTCTCTGAATCCATAACAGGTTTAAAGCGGAAGCTCACTTGATCTCGTCTAACCTGGTGGGAGATTGCCCCTTCTCTCCATTTCTACCCACCCCAGGAGTCCAACAGGAACTGCTTTTTAGGGAGACTTATTCCACATGAAGATATCTTGTCTTGGCATGCATCTGGTGATGTCCTCAGAGCACGTGGGCAATACATCCCGTGTATAAGGACAAGTCACTGCAGACCTTCAAAATTAGGATTCATTTTCATCTCATGTACCTGTGTGTTACTGTTACAAGAATAATCTGGTAGGAAAGCAGAATTTCCTGCCCAAAGTCAAAAAACAAAAATAGAAAAAAAAATGAAACCACACTTTGTACTTTTAAGTGGTGGGAACAAAAATGTGAAATATTATAAAGAAACGTGTCCCCCACCAAGTTAAAACTATTTCTTTGTAATTGTATAATTTTAGTTTTTTGAAGTGAAATATGGCCAAGTTGTAGTTAAGTAATCAGAGCAGCAAATGGCAGAAAGAAACATCCTCTTTCTCCCCCTTAGAACTCACCGGCCTCTCATGGATTATTCTCAGGGCTCAGCACACTGCCAGATAGATGTGTATGTTTTCCTTGAAAAATTCTACTCAGTTTTTTTATGTATATAGTTTTTGTTAAACAAGACCACACAAATGAGTAGGAAAAAGAACATTTTGTCAGCCTTATGCTCGGACACTTGCACTAAAACATTTTTGCCAAGAGAAAATAGACTAAACATACATCAAGCCAAATGGCGAGGCCAGCGTTAGCGACTAGAGGTACTTCGTATGATTTAAGACACTAGACCATAATTTGAGTAATGTTTGGAAAAAGCAGGCAAGGGCTGCATGTGAGTCACAATCACTGTACGAAGATCTGTATATCTGAAAGATTATGCAAACACATGGAAGTGGCTGTGTTAAGTTACACTTTAGTTTTTTATGTATAACATTACAAACTTTTTGAGGTCCGCATCAATCTTCATTGTTGTTTTAGTTTTTCCATATATTTTCATTTGAATTATTTAAAATAAACTGTAATCCTTATTCTACGTCGTCTCTTCTTAGCATTTCTCGTCCCAGAACTGGAAACAGACTTGTAAAAGTATCTTTGTTCTGCACATACTGTCAGGCATAGCTCCTTGCCATGATCTGAGGCTGAGGCTTTCAAAAGAACCAGTTTATACAGTCACTGGAGCCTTTTCTAAAAGGGAAGGATTGGGAGAGTGATGAGTGTCACATGGTCATTTGATCTATTTTTTTTAACATTTGCTTTGGTAATAACTGGAGATTATAAGGGGGAAAGAGAGAGAAAAATAGAAAAACAGACACACAGAGAGATTATATTCAATAAATCTTCACTAAAAGGGATAGGTGGACATCAAACAATTAGTTATATGACCATTAATCATGATTATGGCAAGTTTTATATGGTAGAAAAAAGAAATATTAACAGTTAGAATTTTCTTTGAAATCTGTCTCCTCTAGTCCTTATTGTCTAATCCTTTGTATCTACTTAGTTATTCCTAGAGGAGAGTTTGTGTAAACAACTTGTAAGGAGTGAACTCTGAGGTATCGCTAGCAAATGATTCAGCATGACATTGCAAATTTTTCAAAGAGATCAGAGTACAAGATTTTGAAACCCAATCAACATGTTTTGACCAAACTTACCCTATGAAATTCAACCAGCGTGAGTTAAATATAAACAGGTATCTGTAGGAGTAAACATACATTAGACAAGTTCAAAAATGATATACGGTAGGCTATTCTCAGCTTAGCCTCCCCCAGCTTCTCATTAAAAACAGGGGCAGTCTGCACAAACAGGACGTGTAGAAAAAGCACACAAGAGCTATGATTGATAGTGAGCCTAAAACCAGGCTCGAGGAGGAACTTGAGTTAATTATAAGGGAGTTGGATCTAGGTGGAGAAATATAAAACAAGGTTTAAACACATGGCATCCTGGATGAATAGAGACTCGATCTTCTACCACTCATTCCATTGCCGCCTGGATTGAAACATGAGGTGCCCACTCAGCACAAAACAGCAGGTGACATTTGAGGCTCTGGAAATTGCTCAGAAAGACTGAAATGTACTTCAGGAAAAAGTAAAAGAGAAGAAATCAGTGACATGACACAATAAAGCTCTTTGACTTTGTGGCTACTCTGTCTCATTTACCCCTCAAGATATTGCTTCCTTTCCATGATGTAGTATTTAGTGTACCAATGTACATGAGCATTCTTGAAAACACGTGCACATGTTGAACTTAAAAAATCAGAAACAGTATATCTCACATGCGTCTAATTAAGTAAAGTATATCAGCTGGTAAAACTACCATGTAAGATTGGTTACCATTATGATGGTGAATGACTGAGAAGGACACTTTGATACCTCACAGGATGGTGGAGCTTCTCTTCCCTAACCTAGTGAGAGTTTGTGGATACACTCTCTGTGAGGATGTAGCAAGCTGTACGCACAAACTTGTAGTCATGTTAATTTGCCTTTTTAGATATATAGAGATATATTTCAGTTAGATAGATTTTCTTCAAATCTTTCAGAAACCTTCAGAATATGGCATTTAAAATGTTTTAATAGCTTAGGACTTTTCATGACAATGAGAAACATCGGCTCCTGGCAGCACCAATTACTTCAAGAGGAAAATAGGCATTGAAGAGGCTCCTTATGGCATTGATTTACCATTTGGGAAAGAAACTGCTCTTGCCTGAACTGCTTGATGCTATGCTGTACGAACCGGACATGCAGAACTCACAGAGAAATGACTGCTGAACTTCCCTAAAGGTGAGACTATCCTTCGGGGTTCCTGCTTCATGAAAGAGTCTGCTAGATATTTGGCATGGCACAGAAAAATGTGACTGACAAACTGCCAATATAGGCAGAACTGTCTTTGAAATTTCCAGCTTCATAGAAAAGTCTGTTAGATACTATGGGCCTATAGGCTGAAGATGGATGCTCCAACATCACAGAAGAACTTGGGTGACTGTCCAGGCAGTGAGATGTCTCTGTAAATTCCAGAGTTTGGGAATTGCTTACAATACACTTCCTGTTAACTTAGGTAATATTATATCCTTCTGGAGTAGTTGATGGAGTTGAAGAATAGACAGTTATAATTACAGTTTTCCTTAGTTATGATAAAAGATAAAGTAGATAGAAATATTGTAACTGTAATTCTTTCTGGATACATGTTTTTGTTATATGCAATTTTACTATGTTAAAGTTAAAACCTTCCTTTCCATTTAAACAAAAAATGGGAAATGGTGTGGGAGATCCTTTTGTATATGTGTTGCTTTTATTGGTTAATGAATAAAGAAGCTGGCTTAGCCTGTGACAGGGCAGAGTAGAGCTAGGTGGGGAAAACTAAACTAAATGCTGGGAGAAAGAAGGCAGAGTCAGTGAGATGCCATGTAGCCACCAGAGGGGAGAGACACAAGATTCCAGTTGAAACCTTGTCGGTAGGCCACAAGCCTCATGGTAAAATATAAAATAATGAAAATGGGTTAATTCTAGAAGTAAGAGCTAGCTAGCAACACGCTTAAGTGATTGGCCAAGTAGTGATTTAAATAATATAGTTTCTGTGTGATTATTTTGGGAGTCTGGGTGGCCGGGAAATGAACAAGTGGTCTCTTACTACAATCTTTGAGTGTTACTATATGTAATATATCTGCTAAAGCTCTGAACCAAAATCCTGTCTCAGCCCATTTCTCACCTATCCCATAAATTGACAGATATTCTAAGGGGAAAGCATCAGAGAATGCCCATCTCCCCAAAATATATTTCCTTTTCTGAGATTGTAATTCCCTATACCTCTGTGTGAGGGAGCATCTGATGAAAGTTATTCTGTTATATACAAGGGCCAGGATCATGTGGACTGCCTGGTTGCTTTCTTAGGTTTAAACAAAATAACATATTAAATAATTAACAGAGCAAAATACATATAATACCGAATTAACTGTAGTAAATCAAATTAACTATATGACTTATAAATCTAGACAGGATACCGCTGAGAGTCAAAGAAGTCACTGTTAATAAGCATATATGGTGACAAATGTACATTAAAATCTTTGCAGGCAAGCTGAAAAGTATGCTAGAATAAGCAGTGTATAAATAATGGCACCTGTGATATCCTTATCCTGAGAAAATGCATTACCAGGTAATGTTTTTAAAGATTATCAAAGTGAGGGAGATTCACCGGAATCAAATGATTTATTTAAGTCATCCGTAGGACAGTACCATTCATCTCTGGAAATGATGTACGATTTCACTGGCACTCAAGAACAATGGTCGCGTGGAGAGAGCAGTCATACCTACCACCACCCAGAATCTTTGGAAGGTTGTATCTGTCTGCATACCAGGGCTTTTCCAATTCTGCATATTCGGGTCAAAGAGCTCAACACCACAGCATCCACTCTCAAACTGGAGAACTTGCGTAGCTCCCCAAATTCATATGCTAAAACTTAATCCCCAGTTAAATAGCATATGTAGGTGGAGCGCTTGGAAGGGGATTAGATCATAACAGCAGGGTCCTGATGGAATTAGTGCCCCTATAAAGAAACTCCAGGGAGCTCCCTCATTCTTTCTTCTATTAGTGAACACAGGGGGAAAAAAAAAACAACGATCTATGAACTAAGGAGCAAACTCTATAGAAATATTCTATCTTCTAGAATTTTTATCTTGGTCCTCCCAGAAACTAAATGCTGTTATTTGTAAGCTGTTTCTTCTGTGGTATCACTCAACACAGTTAAATATGAACAATATTTAAATATTTATTTGTAAATTGAAAACATGGTATTTCCAGTAGCAGGAAAATTCCAGGACATTGTTACAAATTCCATTGCATTTTACAGACAAATGTTTGAGGCACAATTTGCAGCTACTTGGCACTTTGAACACAAACTCTCATGTTTACACCTAACTGCATTTACATCTTCCCCTGCTGACACCAATCGCCTCTGGGTGGGCCTCCTAAATTGATGAGCTTGGGTGGCCAGCTGTGGTAAAACAGAAAGGGCTGGAGAGAAAGACAAAGGCAAGCTTGGGTTCCACATGTTGCACTCATTTCCTGGATACTCAATATACTTGGACTTCATTTCCCTGATGAGCATAAACACATTTTTTCCCACCGTGTTCAAAGAAGACAACACTAACGATTGGGCAGGGGTCCCCTTTTTTCCAAATTAAGGAAAAGTTTATGCTGCTCCTGGCCCCTCTTCTAGGCTCTCTGTCATTGTAAGAAGCAAATCTCTATGGAATAACGTCTTGCATGAAGTCAAGTGGAGAGAAAGTTGGATGAGTTTAAATGTTCTTTCTCCATCCTTCGGTCCATCTTAGAAAGGTCCCTGTCTCCCAGAAATGCAATAAAACTCAGCCCAACTATAGTATTTCATATTTTGCCAAGGACCCAGCCCCACACTTAACTTCCAAAGCAGATCCATTGTGAGAAACTCCCACTTAACTGGCTCTTCTCCTCCACCTTCATCACTCTGTTCTTGCTGCTGGGAGTGTAAGCTCCATGAGGGGAAAGTGAGCCTGTGTTCCCACCCAAGCAAGACCTGCTAATGGAAATAAAGAATAAATGAGTTAAGTAGGCAGCAACAGGAAGACACCAGGCCTGGCTGGAACACAAAGTCTGAGTGCACAGACATGTGAATCCCATGAGGCTGAAATAGCCAGCCACTATGGTCTCATTAACAGCTAAACTTTCAAAAACAAAACAAAACGATAATTTAGGGGAGAGAGGGCAGTTAGTGGAGTATTTCTGTGCTTTTGGATTAGCCCAATAAGTCCAAAGTTTTCTGGAAAAATCCAGAAGTGAAAGGTAAACACATAGAAGGTCATGTGAAAGTCTGGAAGCCCAACAGGCAAGGACATGAATGATCTACTTTATAATGAATTGCATATCAACCCATTTTGCATAGGATCTCTCTATACAGAACTAGCTTATTTATACTATACACAAATGTGTGTGGATGTCTCTGTAATTGAGAAATATAGTCTGATTTGCCATTTGATCATGCATAATGGTCTATCTTAAGGGGTAACTGTACCATAATCCAATTAGCGAACTTGGTAAAGATTCTGTTGACATGACACACAATTGCTCCTGATGGAAATGATCTATTCCCAAGAGAACATTGGACACCAATGATAATCTATGTGGAGCTTGTTTCTTCTTGGCAAACTTGCCTTTGGGCAAAGAACTGTCCTTGTCTCAACCACTGAAAAAATACATGATGTCCAAACTGGACAAGCAGAATACAAACAAAAAACTGCTGAACATTGCTGAGACAAGGTAAGATAGTCTTTCAAATATTCCTGCCTTTGAAAAATGGTCTGTCTGATACTCTAGGCCTTAGCCAAAGTTGGCTTGCCCCAATATTGCAAACTTTGGGTGATTGCCCAGGTAGCCAGCAGTCTCTGTCATTTCTCACACCTTTTGGAAGTAGCTTGCTTGCATTTCCTGCTTACTCAGGTATTATTTTACCTCTCAGGTCTTTCATGCAGTTGAAGACTAAATAGCCACAGCTACTTTTCTCTCATAACTTAGCTAAGACATTTTAGTACAAGATTTAGACTTCTCAGGATAGAACAACTATTGAAGTAATCTCTGTTATTTGCTAAATACCTTAGACTGAACATTTAGCATGTGCTTCTTATTCATGTTGGTTGTAGTTCTATTCTTGTATATATTTCTGACTTTTCTTTTTTCTGGACAATGCTTGATATTTGTTCTTTTTGTATATAGTTTTGTTATAGGTTTAGGACCTTCTTATTCAGACAAAAGGGGAAGTCATGGTGGGAATTCATTCAGCTAATAGCCTTTTAGATATCAGACCATTAGGGTATGGTCTGAGGCACTATTAGCACAGATAGGTGGCAGGCAGCACACGTAATCTTATTGTGGAGTAGGCATTTAGGAAGGAGGATACCTAAGGCCAGATAAAAAGGTGAATACTGGGTTTGGAAAACACCCTTTTTTCTTGTCTGGAAGATGGAGTTATTGGTGCCCAAAATTATATCATTATATTTTGTTTGAGGAGCTACTCATAGTCTTTTCATTAGTGATAGACACAGGGGCCCAATGACGGGAGTTAGTGTGGACCCTCGCCTGAACAGCACACCATACAGAGGTTGTAAAAACCGGCTCAACATGGCATGGTGCCAGGCACGAGGAGTGCCCTCCACATGGCCTAAGACAGGGTGACCTGTGATCTGTTTACTTTAAATCTCGCTAGATACCTTTCATTTGAGGAGCTCCAAGGACGGGTGACTTGTGGCAGGAAATCCCCCAACCTAAGACAGGATACTGGGAATCCTAGGACGGGTAAGGGGGATAAAGACCTGGTCCCCACTCGACCTAAGAATCATAAGGCACCCCTCTGTTCCCAGGAGAGGTAAATTGCTTCACCATTCGAGAGGAGGGTCTCTCCTTGTCCCAGTCACTTCTCTTTTAGATCTGACACCTTGGTTGGACTCTGACCTGATGCCCTTCACTTAATAGCTGCCTGTCTTTATAAAAGAAAGGGGGATCTGTCAGGAGCCAATTTCCTCCTAAAATCATTACAGGAACCATTACCCTGGGGAGTCTGCAGAGAACCCCACACCCCTAATTGTGTTAAGAATGGTTCTATTGACAGAGCCTACCCCACACCCAAATTGGTTGTTAATGAGAGCTATCTGTTAGCGGAACCCACCCCGCATTCCAAACTATCTCGAGAACTAGGTGTGTCATCTCCTAGTTGTAACTTCCAGGCCTACTGTGACCTGACCGAAGATAACCTCCTGCCTACGTGACCAACGAGAACCATGTGACCAACGTGAACCACGCGGCAAGAGCCCAGAACCCTGTGCCCATCCCCCAACTCTTTACCATATATAAAGCTGTACCCCATCTGTAATAAACGGAGGCTCTGACAAACTTTGCATGGCCTTCTTCCTGTCTCCTAGCCCATATCTTCCAGGTAGTGCCTCTCCGTGACCCTGGAATAACTGAACTGCCAGGCGGGCTACTAACCCTAGACTAAGTGGCCCGCCAAGGCAATCAACAGATAGGAAATGTACTTGCCCCTCTTTTTTTCCTTTCACCTGGTTGGTAGTTGGAGTTCGGTTCGCAACCGCAGCTCTCACAGACCAGAGGAGCCCAGCACCTTTCTATTTTGAGTGATTCCTGACAAACATTTGTCATATTTTATTATGGGCTCTTGTGGACCTCTTTTAGTTGTACAACTGCCCCATGCATACATTTTCTGAAGTCCTTTGGAAATGCATTTGCCTTTGTAGTTCAAGGTCCTCGCTGGGAGAAGATGGGTAAAGAAAAGCATTCATATCCCTGTCTGCGCCTACTGTGCCTAAAGAGACTATATAACAGCAATTTTCAACATGTGGGACATATCTTATGTATTAGTTATTTAAATAATGATTCATAACAATAGCAAAATTACAGTTATGAAGCATCAACAAAACATTGTTATGCATGGGGGATCATGAAACTGTATTAAAGGGTCACAGCATTAGGAAAAGTGGAGAACCACAGTTATATGTGGTCAGATTCCAGGTAACAATTAGATTTAATCAGCTCTATATCCAAACCCTTGCACACTGGTGGTTAGCCTATAAATTGGTACAGCCATTATGAGAAGCAGTACAGAAATACCTCAAAGAGTTAAATGTAAAGCTGCTGTAACAGCCAGTATTCCCACAACTAAGTACACGGGCAAAAGAGAAATGAAAGATACTGGCAACACTGTTCACAGTAACCTAAGTGTTTCACTGATGAGCCAATGCATGAACACATGTGGTGTCCACACACGCGCACGCATGCACACACACGTTTGTTTATGATTTCTCAGTGTTCCATAATTTTGACAGTCTGACAGCCCACAAATCATAAACTTCGATCAACTAGCCCTTTACAGAAAAACTTGGCTGACGACTCAAGTTGTCATGACATTTGAGAAGTCTCCATTTAAGCTCATAAGGAGATTTTAAAACATTTTGAAATAACGTGTTGTGTATTGGCCTGTGGTTTAAAATGTGAATATGTAAGTGCATATTATACTTATGCATATTTTGCTTCATACCCTGAAAAATTAAGCCATTTAAAGTAACATTTTCTGCTTAAAATATTCCCTTCATGTGACAAAAGTAAAAATATATGCATGTATATACATGCACATGTCTTTAAAAGAAATACTCAACCTCACAACTGAATTCTCTAATCTTCATTAAGTTGCTTCACCCTGCTAAGCACCTATGCCCGTCCCTGCTCAATGAAAGCAATAACAGTGCCCTACTTCGCAAACTTATTGAGACGACAAAGGTAAAACTGTGCGCACAAGTGCATGGCCACCTTCCAGCTCGCGATGGAACAAAGCTGCGAAGCCAATCAGCACGGAAATGACGAAGTCTCTGCATCTAAGGAGCTATTATCAAAGTGGAATTTAATGTTTATTTTAGCAACTGGACTGGCTGAGTATACATAGACTTTTTGCAGGAATGGACGCTCCCTTTGGTGAAATCATGTTTAGACGTGTGTCGCCAAGGTTTCACAGTATGAATATAAAATATCTAGCCAATTTGCCTCAAGTGATTGTAATAAGGATCCCCAAATCATAATTTAACTGTCTTACAAAATAACCTCCAGCTGAACGAAGACAATACTTTCTTCTTTCATTTCCTTAAAACCAAAGAAAACGGAATCTCCCTAAAAAAGCAATTCTTGTCTGCCAACAAAGTCCCATGTGGGCATCATTAAAGAGGAAGGCATGAGGCTTGAGATGTCAGCCCAACATTCCTCAGTTGCTCTCTGTCATCTCTTTAGAGTGATAAACATTGTTTTGTCTATTTGAGGTTGGATTTCTCTTCTAGTAAATGTGATATTCCATTAAACCAGTAGGTGTCCGTGGTCTCAGTTCGGCTTGCTTTAACTCCCTTCACTCATTAAGTTGCCCAGCAGCCAATCAAGATAGGAATGCAAGGGATATTTGAAAATAACCTAAAACCAGACCAAATTCCTATGGACTAAAAAAAGAAACCTAGGAATGCATAAATTATATAAATTGTGTGTTCCTGTTACACACAGCTAAAATTATTGTTGGGGCCAGCTGTCTTTACATCAAAGAGTGTGTTCTCTTCTATGCTGAGTTAGCTCTGTCATTATTTAACATTATTCTGTAACCCTCCCCATTTCCATTCCCCAAGAGATGCTACTCAGCCTTGGGGGGAAAAAGTGAAATTCAAGTTTGCTCCTTTGATTTATTTGCTAATACTTCCATATTAATCATTATATGATATGCAAGCCATTTTAAATCTGTGGCTATATTAGGCATTTCAACCCCAATAAAAATGTATCTAAACAAAATTATAATGTTGCAAAAGAACCCTGATGTGTATGATATAGACAGAAGCTGATTTTGCAGAAAGCCGAAATATTCCATTGATTTAATTAAAGAAAAGAGAAGCAGTCATTCCAGATGTCTGGCATCCTAGAGACCAAACACTGGGGTGAGTGATGGGATCTTTGACATGCCTCGCCAGATGTTTCAGCCTCTTGGCGACAGACTTAAAGGAAGGGATTGGGATGGGTTTCAAATTCCTTCATTCCTCCCTGGGTAGTGATTGTGAATTTTTCTGATATTTGATTTAGTTTCTCTTCCCAGTTAATCTCTGCATTCTTTAGTAACTGATTCTCACATTTTCTCTCAGACTGAACCTTAAGATGTTTCAGTCAAGTAAGATGTTTAAAACCAAACAGGAAGGTAGAAACGATTCTCTTCCTGTACCCTTGAGCATGAGTCTTCATATCACCTGCCCCCTCGCTCTCTCACCTTCTTTTCTTTTCTCTCACCTTTTTTTCTTTCTTTTTTTTTTTTAAATAAAATCCAGAGTGATTACAGCATCCCAGAAGTGGGATGAGAGGAAGCATTCTACCTGTAACTATCAAATCCAACGGGATCTGTTAAAATCATAGAGCCAAGAGAAATATTCTCCAAAGGTATTATTAGCTTGATTGCTCTGCACTGTGAACCTCCCTGTTCAGATTGCCTATAATCAGCTTAACCCGTATTAAGCCAGTAATGAGTTGATGGAGAGATAAGTCCTTTCTCAGAGGAAATAAATTAGAGACTGGCAATTACAGAAACAAAAAGAGCAT
Source organism: Microtus pennsylvanicus (assembly GCF_037038515.1). NCBI lineage: Eukaryota > Metazoa > Chordata > Mammalia > Rodentia > Cricetidae > Microtus > Microtus pennsylvanicus. Next base: position 44,223,474 of record NC_134595.1, read on the forward strand.
TTAACCACTTTGCATAACCACTCCTTGGGGTCGGTAAGTTTCAGAGTTTTGAATGCTCAAAAGCAGACTCGGACCTGTGTGTAAGGCAGAAGGGATTCCCTTTGGTCTGATTTCCTGTTCCTGGAAACTATGTGATACAACACTTTTTTTTTTTTTTTTTTGCGTGTGTCTAGATGGAACTTTGCAAGCATTATCTGATACCTGGCTTAACAATTCTCTAAGAAATATCCTCTACCCACTTTCCTTAAGAGACTGGGGATGGCACATGAAGCCATAACTGTGGACCATGATCCGGATTCTAGACATGGAAACTCCTAGCCTCACTCAATTCACCACAGTCGCCACTGGACATCAAATAAAATACAAATACAGAAGCCACTGAATCTGGAAAGATCCTCTGTAAAATACACAGCTGAAGGACCCACTCATCAGATCCGTCTGTGAGTACCTTGAACTTTAAAGAACGGAGGAAACAGAACAAGCCAACTTGAGGCTCAAAAATTGTGCTGCAATCTCATGTGCTTGAAGTCAGGCATTATAGGACCAAATTAGGAATTACTACACCAAAAGAAAACTACTCTTACTTCAGCGGATCTCAAGTCTAACCCTACATGCTGTGGTCTGAATGAATACCCTTAAATATCCATACGTAGAGGTGTGGAATCCTGGGGGTGGTTTTGTGATATATAGGAGTAGGAACTGGTGGGAAAACCTCAGATCATTAGCACTGTGTCCTCAAAGAGGACTAAGTGCCTCTATTTGTCCTATCTCTCCCTATATTCAATTAGACACAGGAGCATTTTGCTCTTAAACACATGTGTCTTTACCATTTGTGTCATGGGGTGACGTCCATGGGGTGATTACCATCTGTGTCAAGGGGCAGATCTCACCAAACCAAACCTGAACTATACTACCTCGGTTTTGACCCTCTAAAACATTGAGCTGAATGAACCTTTTTCCTTTGTAACAATACTCAATCAGGTATTTCATTGTAGCCACATACACTAATATGCACCATATGTTTGGATTTGTCTGCTCTCCCTATATTCTTATTCAACCACTGTACTCAGGTTCTTACGGCTTTTGTTTCTTTACAGGGAGGGGCAGGTTACATGTGTGTGTGGCTGGCTATCATCTTTCACCTTCATATTCCCACAGGAATGTCGAGACTCTAGACCCCTGAACTAAACAACCAGATTTTACATGGATTCTGAGGACTTCAACTCAGATCCTCAGGCTTGTGAAAGAAGTGGAATTTGGGCAATTTGCATCCAATTTGTCACAATGATTTGGTTGCCAGTATTGGGAGGTACAGGGACACAGGAGAGAGCTTAATGTCTTCCTAAAATACATGAGTTCTGGCTCTCTCAGGACTAATGCATGTACTTTGAAGGTGGGAGCATTCTGCCTCTCTTGCTCTTGTTTTGGCACACTCTCTTGTCTTTAAATACTTCTCCTTCATGAGATAAAGTCAAATAAGCCTTCTCAACACAACGCTTGCAGCCTCCAGAACTGAGCAGAACAAACATCCTTCCACTGTACATGACCCAGTCTCAGGTCTCCTCTCATGGCACCAAGAAACCGATGAAGACAGGGTAGACATGATAATATTCAATTTGCCCTAATCTGCTTAAAGAATAAGGCAAAATATGGAGACCTTAAATACTCTTTCAAAATTTCAGTTATGCATTTAAATTTAGAAATCTCATCAAAATGCAGAGTTTGAAAATGATACCTAATTTGACATGAATAAAACATCACCTTAGAGAGTTTAAATCAAGATTTTGAGTTTTGTGAGCCCTTGTTGGCTTTTTCCTGCTGAATTTACCTATCTTTAAACACACCCCAAAATACACCTAAAAGATGAAAGAATATTAGCAATGGCATATAAGTTACTATGTAATATTTTATAAGAGCAAACAAGACTGTGTTCTTCAACAAAACTGGCATAAAATCATTCTGCTTCAACCAGATTTTATTGCTTTGCAATGCCAAAAGCATTTATTTCTGTGGGTCAGTAATTCATAGGGTGTACTGAGAAATCTTTTATCAATTAGGTATGAAGGATCATATTCCCCTTATGATTTGTGTCAGCCCTGAGCAAAAGCCACTTTCTGCCAAGGACTATAGTTCATCAAGACATCTTTTTTTTTTTCTAAGCCATACACAACTCTAGTTCCACTTCCTAAGACAACGTGCTTCTCTAAGTGGGATGCAGGAAAACAAGGTGGTTCTAACTTGCAGGAGATTTTACTGGGGGAAATAAATCCTGCGATCTTTTGCTGCGTTAAGATTAAAGAGCATCACAGCTCTGGGAAAATAAACACAGTTTCTGGTTGGAAGGCCTCACTGCTGCATAGGATAAAATATAACTCAAAGTAAGTATGTGTCAAGTGGCTTGAATGTGTGGGATTTTGGCTTCACTACACAGAGCCTTTCGGCTTCTAGCCAGTTGTCACACAGAACACACAGATATAAGTAGTATCACCTACAACTCCACCAAAACAAAAATATTTCCCACTATGTGGATGCACATTGTGGGCACTGTATTCTAAGACAGTTTTCCCACGTCCCATCTACCAAACATTTTCAAAATGACAACGTGCTTCCCAAACTAGCAATCCTTCTTCGCCCTGCTAATTGGTGTCTGTAATAACAAGCTGTCCTTCGTTTACAGAGATGATGCTATCGGCTCCCTGTTTTTCCAAGCCTGCATTGGTATGGAAAGATTGGACAAGTCTGCTGCTCCCAGGACGTATTTGTTCATCTTCCTGCAGAATGTTGTCCGTGTCCTCAGCCTTGTGACCATGAACACATGCCTGTAGACAGGTGCTTGGAAGTGGCAGTGTTGGAGACGGCACTGGCTCTGGAGTCACCCAGCCACCTGCAACCTTGACCTTTTAAAACCCAAGCTCAAGTCAACATTCACAGGTCACCAGAAGCTGCTAAGATAGAACACCCACTGTTCCCATCACAGATGCATTATATATGACTTTACTGTATATTCTAGGACCTCTACTTAGTTTGTGTGCTCAGAGAATGAGAGTTGGCATTAAACCTTCACAGACTTGGAACTTTATTTATTCACTCATTGTCATAAGCTGGACTCCAAAACACTGATGCATTTATGACGGGAAAACCGGGCAATGAAGTCATGGTGTTGTCTGCAGTGAGTTCCAGGGAGTTTACTGTCAAGACATATGTGAGTATATATGGTCACTTCCCCCGATATCACAGCCTAGGCAATAAATGTGACAGGAACTGGTTTTGGATCCTTGCTGAGATAAAAGTAGGAACTATATACAGTACCTAAAAATAAAAGGGCTGTAGGGTTATTTTGAATAAAATGATGTCATGAATCAATACTCCTTCAAGAAGTGCTCATGATATCTGCATATTCAGGATTTTACATGCACTAAGTCTGTTAATGCTTATAGCTGTAAAGTGAGCATTGCAAGATAGGGAAAAAAAAAAACAACAACCCAACCAAAAAAAAAATAAATAAACCTCTGCTAAAGACCAGTAAGGTGACTCAGTAGGCAAAGGTGCCCACCTATAAGCCTGACAACCTTAGTTCAATTCCCAGGACACAAAACTTTGAAAGAACCAACTCCCTCATGTTGTCCTATGACTTCCCTGTGCACACATAACACACACAGGCAAAATAAATGTAATTTAAAAGTACAAATATCTACTGATACACTAGCTGCTATTTAGGCTTTTTCTTTTGTCTTTTTTCTGTCCTCCAAACCACATGATCTGAGCATCCTTTCACAATTATCCCTTAAGTGTGTTTTGTATTTTTGTGGGATCAGAACTATTATTTTGGACCAGGTGGGAGTGGCATACACCTTTAATCCCAGCACGTGAGAGGTAGGAGCAAGTGAATCACAGTGAGTTCAAGGCTAGCCAGGTCCACAAAGTGAGTACCAAGGCAGCCAGAGCTACACAGAAAGACACTATCTCAAAATAAATAAATAGATAAACAAACAAACAAAAGACAAAAGAAAACCATCGTATAAATGGATAATAGGGATAGAAGAAGTCCAACTCAAAAGATAGAATATAAAAAAACAGCAAAGGAAAGAGGCCAAGTAACATATGAAGGCAGATCAATCAGAATTACACCTGACTTCTCAATGGAAACAATGAAAGCCAGAAGGTCCTAGTAAAGTGTTATGCAGACATTAAGAGACCACAGATCCTAGCACAGACTACGTACTCAGCAAAATGGAGAAAAAAAAGATATTCCATGACAGAACCAATTTAACCAATACAAAAACCCAGCCTTACACAAAATACTAGAAGGAAAACTCTAACCCCAGGAATTTATCTGCATCCATAAAAACACAGGCAAGAGATGCTCTCTCAGCAGCATATCCCAAAGAAGGGAAAAACACGCATAATACCATCACCAATAACAAAAACTGGAACTAGCAATCACTGGTATTTAATATCACTTAACATAAATGGACTCAACTCACCTATAAAAAGACAAGCTAACAGGTTGGATATGAAAACAGAATCCATACTTAAGCAGCATACAATAAACACACCTCAATCTCAAAAACAGACATGGTCTCAGAGTAAAGGGCTGTGAAAATATTTTCCAATTAAACAAACCTAAGAAACAAGTTGGTGTAACTATCCTAATATCTAACAAAAAAGACTTCAAATTAAAATTAATCAAAAGACACAAAGAAGGGCATTTCATATTAATCACAGAAAGAATCCATCAAGAGGAAATCTCAATACTGAACATCTATGCCCCAAATATAAGGGCGACCTCAAATGTAAAAGAAACATTACTAAAGCTTAAATCACACATTAAACCCTACACACTAATAGTGGGAGACTTCAACACCCCACTCTCACTACTGGACAGGTCTGCGAAATAGAAGCTTAACAGAGAAATAAGAAAACTAACAAATGTTATGACCCAAATGGACTTAAAAGACATCTATAGAACATTCCATCCAAACAAAAAAGAATATACCTTCTTCTCAGCACCTCATGGAACCTTCTCAAAAATTGATCACATACGAAGTAACAAAACAAACCTCAACAGATACCAAAAAATTGAAATAACCCATGTATTGTATTGGATCACAATGGCTGAAAACTAGAATTCAACAGCAACACTAATTTCAGAAAGCCCACAAATACATGGAAATTAAACAATCCTCACCTGAATTACCAATGAGTCAAAGAAGAAATTAAAGACTTCCTAAAACTCAATGAAAATGGCCACACAACATACCCAAATTTATGGGACACAATGAAAGCAGTGTTAGGAGGAAAGTTCATAGCACTAAATTACATAAGGAAGCTAGAAAAATCCCACACTAGTGAGCTAACAGTAGTTCTGAAAACTGTAGAACAAAAAGAAGCAAATTCACCCAGGAAGACTAGATGGCAGGAAATAATCATATGAGAGCTAAGATCAGCAAAATAGAAACAAAGAAAACAATACAAAGAATAAATGAGACAAAGGGTTGGTTCTTCAAGAAAATCAACAAAATGGACAACCCTTTATCCAAACAAACCAAAATGTAGTGAAAGAATAACCAAATTAACAAAATCAGAAACAAAAGGGGGACATAACAACAGACACAGAGGAAATCCAGTTAATCATCAGTTCATGTTGAAAAACCTGTACTACACAGAATTGGAAAACTTAAATGAAATGGACAATTTCCTGGATAAATATCACTTACCAAAATTAAATCAAGACCAGATAAGCAAATTAAATAGCCCTATAGCTGCTAAAAATAGAAACAGTCATCAAAAATCTCCCAACAACAAAAATAAAAGCAGAGCCAGATGATTTCAATACAGAATTCTACAATATTTTCAAAGAAGAACTAATAACAATACTCCTCAAATTGTTTCACACAATAGAAACAGAAGGAACATTGCCAAAATCTTTTTATGAGGCTACAATTACTTTGATACCCAAACCACACAAAGACATTACTAAGAAAGAGAATTACAGATCAATCTCACTCATGAACATTGTTGCAAAAATAAAATACTCAGTAAAACACTGGCAAATTGAATCCAAGAACACATCAGAAAATTCATCCAACATGACCAAGTAGGCTTCATACCAGAGATGCAGGGATGGTTCAACATACAAAAATCTGTCAATGTAATCCATCATTTAAAACAAACCGGAAAAAAATGTACATGATCATCTCATTAGATGCTGAAAAAACATTTAACAAAATACAACATCCTTTCATGATAAAAGTCTTGGCGAGAGCAGGGATACATGGAACATACCTAAAAATAATAAAAGCAATGTACAACAAGCCAACATCCAACATTAAAATAAATGGAGAGAAACTCAGAGCTATCCCACTGAAATCAGGAACAAGACAAGATTGTCCACTCCATATCTATTCAATATAGTACTCGAGGTTCTAGCAAGAGCAATAAGACAAAAAGAAATCAAGGGGATACAAATTGGAAAAGAAGAAGTCAAACTGTCACTATTTTCTGATGATATGATAGTATACATAAGTGACTCTAAAAATTCTACCAAGGAAATTCTATAACTCATAAACACCTTCAGTAATGTAGCAGGATACAAGATTAACTAAAATATAATCAGTAGCCCTTCTATACACAGATGATAAGTGGGCTGAGAAAGAAATCAGAGAAACATCATCTTTCACAATAGCCACAAATGACATAAAATATCTTGGGGTAACTCTACCCAAACAACTGTATGACAAGAACTTTAAATCTTTGAAGAAAGAAATTGAAGAAGACACCAGAAAATGGAAAGATCTCTGATGCTCTTGGGTAGGTAGAATTAACATAGTAAAAATGGCAATCTTACCAAAGGCAATCTACAGATTCAATGCCATGCCCAACAAAATTCTTCACAAACCTCAAAAGAACAATATTCAACTTCATACGGAAAAGCAAAAAACTAAGGATAGCCAAAACAATCTTGCACGCTAAAGGAACTTCTGGAGGCATCACAATCCCTGACTTCAAACTCAACTAGAGAGCTATAGTACTGAAAACAGCCTGGCATTGGCATAGTAACAGACAGGAGGACCAATGGAACTGAATTGAAGACCCAGATATCAATTTACACACCTACAAATACCAGATTTTTGACAAAGAAGCAAAAAATATATAAAATGGAAAAAGAAAGCATATTCAGCAGTTGGTGCTGGCATTACTGGATATCAACATGTGGAACAATGAATATAGATCCATATCTATCATCATGCACAAAACTCAAGTCCAAATGAATCAAAGACCTCAACATAAAACCAACCACACTGAAACTCATAGAAGAGAAAGTGGGAAGTATGCCTGAACACATTGACACAGGATACAACTTCCTAAATATAACCTCAGTAGTACGGATATGGAGAGCAACAATTAATAATGGAACCTCCCCACAGTCAACAAGAAAGTGACAGCCTATAGAATGGGAAAAGGTCTTCACCAACCCCACACACTGGACAGAGAACTGCTCTCCAAAATATACAAAGAACTCAAGAAATTGGTCATTAAAAGAACAAATAATCAAATTTTAAAAATGGAGTACAGACGTAAACAGAGAACTCTCAACAGATGAATCTAAAATGATTGAAAGACACTAAAGGAAATACTCAATATCCTTAGCCATCCGAGAAATGCAAATCTAAACTCTAAGATTCTATCTTAGACCTATCAGAATGGCCAAGATCAAGAACACTGGTGACAACTTATGCTGAAGAGGATGTGGGATAAAGGGAATGCTCCTCTGTTGCTGATGGGAGTACAAACTGGTACAGCCTCTTTGGAAATCAGTATAATGATTTCTCAGAAAATAAGGAAACAACCTACATCAAGACCCAGCAATACCATTTTTGGGTATGTACAAAAGGTGCTCAATCGTACCACAAGGACATCTAATCAACTATGTTCACAGTAGCATTATTTGTCATAGCCAGAACCTGGAAATAACCTAAATGCCCCCCGACTGAAGAATGAATAAAGAAAATGTGGTACATTTGTACAATGGAGTACTATACAATAGAAAAAAGTAGTGATATCTTGAAATTTGTGGGCAAATGAATGAATCTAGAAAACATCATACTGAGTGACATAATCCAGACCCAGAAAGTTAAACATAATATGCACTCACTCGTTTTAGACATAGAACAAAGAAAAAACAGCCTACACTTCACAGTCCCAGACAACCTAGACAACAATGAGGACCCTAAGAGAGACATACATAGACCTAATCTACATGGGAAGTAGAAAAAAAACAAGATCTCCTGAGTAAACTAGGAGCATGGGGGACCATGGGAGAGGGTAGAAAGGGAGGGGAGAGAAAAAAGAGGGGAGCAGAGAAAAATATATAGCTTAATAAAAAAACAAAAGAAACCTATTAATTTGAAAAAACAGGTAAATATTAATGAAAAGGAAGCTAATCATTCATCAAGATGCTAATATTACAAAATATAAACTTCTACGCTAATAAAAATATACTTGCAAAGAGAATATTCTGACTGTTTGGTATACGTGAGGATTCTGAAAGAAACATCAAAATGGAAATATTTTTAGGACTGGGGATCTTTTTTCCAATGAAAACTACAGAATATGCTCCAGAGAACTCCAAGATTTTGTGGTGTCTCTTTTTAAAAAATTAGAAAAGAAAGTACTGCAACAAGAAAAGAAGTACCTGGAACAGTTTTAAAGCAACAAAACTCACCAATCCTGAAATAAATACCCTCAAACTCTTAGCCAAACACTCGGCTCTTGTTTCTAAGACTTGTCCTGCACTAGACAGCACAATGCTGTGATATTGCTTCCCATGGAGAGAATCCATGCTCCTTTCCCATGGTTCAGTGAAACTTTTCTGTAGCCCTTGATAAACTCTCAAGGTCCTTTATGATCCCAGGACTTCTTTAACACAGCTCATCAGTTTCTGAGTGACTGACAGTTGGAAACCCTTTCTTCTCTCTGCTGTGAGCATGCTCAGTTCTAGTGGCTCCCGTAACGAATTGCACACCACCTGTGGTTAGATCCACTGCATACAGACAGAAAGGGACCCCCAAACATCAAATGACTGTTCATTTCACCACACACTAAAACATCACTGCCCATCTCAAACTGCAGAAAATTATCAAGAGAAAAAAATCATATTTAGTTGACATTAATATTTTCTTATGAATCACAAATGAATGCTTCTAAGAGATTAATTAACACTGGCACTTGCATCCCTTTCACCACATTTCTTTGAGCTAATCTATTGAATGCACTGTTTATTTTTAGATTATTAACATGGCCTGCTGCTATAATAAAATCACCCAGAAGTCAACTATTTTGGAAGACAAATATTTTTAGCCTTGTACAATAAATTCTATCTATTGAAATTATAATAAAACTTGAAATAAGATGATATAGAGTACAAGTTTGAACCAGGAATGAGTAAAAACAAAGGTAGAAAGTAAAAAACAAGAACAAAAAAAAAAGTAAAAACACATTTCTGATGCTAAAACGGACTTAGTTAACATCTCACGTATTTTGGAAACGGATCTCGCTTAATTTTCAAAGTCAATTGGAAAACAAAATATAATTTATTAAGTAGGATTACAGTGATTAAACTCATTCTAGTATTCACCCCGAGTGTTTAGTAAATGACCAGAACAACTCATTATCTTGTAATGTTTGAAAAAAAAAAAAAGTCATTGTTTGGTTATGCCGGATAGCAGCAAATTTCAAGATTCCTTTTGCTTGCTAATTCAGGTCAAATCAGACCATTGGGCATTCTTAGCCATGACTTAGAGCTCTTTAACCTCCGGGGGGTAAAAGTCATGCTTGATAAATATTTACGGAACTGCACAGCAAAGCTTCTGTTTGTTAGAATTTCTCCAAAAATGACAGGACTAGGGAATTTCCTGGAATCAGGTTCCTGTTGTGATCTGTGCAGTTCAGAGGCCTGTGCCTCATTTCAATAAAATCTCTAGGCATGTGGTCTTCAAAACCAAATTTGTTTGTAATCTCTGACCTTTTTTTTCACTTGAGAAACTCTCTCTCTCTTTCTCTATATATGTGTGTGTGTGTGTGTGTTTGTGCTTATGTGTGCTGATAAAGGCTAGAATAGAACATCCCAATAGATGTCTATCACTGTCCATGTTTATCTTTGAGGCAGTTTTACCACTGAACCTGAAACTCTCCATTTTTCAGCTAGGCTGGCTGCCAGCAAGTCCCAGTCATCCTCCTGTCAACATAATTGCCCTCGGGATATGGTACACAGGTCACACAACCACACCTGGTGTTTACGCGAGTGTTGCAGATCCACAGCTAGCTCACACAGCGAGCGCTTTTACCCACTGAGCCTGCTTGTTTTGTGTTTCTTGTTTTTGTCTTATCAGATAAGCTGTGAAGTAACCTATCAGAGGATTCAACTATGAAATCACATAAGACATAAATATCAAAGCGATCAAAACTGGCAAATTATAAAGATTTACTTTATGCATTTTTGTGTGTAGGTAACTATAGGTGTATATGTACACATGTATTTGTGCGTTCACACACCTCTGCATTGACAGAGCTCAGAAAAGGACGTTGGTGACCTCCTCTTTCACTCTTTTCCTTTACTTTGAGGCAGGGTCTCTCTATGAACCGGGCTCTGGTTTTCTCAGCTAGGCTGGAAGCCAGCGAGCCCCAGCAATGCGTACCCCAGAGCTGTGGTTACAGCATTTTGTGGCAACACTTGACTTGTTACATACATGCTGAGTTCTGAATTCTTGGGCTCACAATTTCAAAACAAATGTCCTTAAGCACTGAGCCATCTTTCCAGTCCCTCAAACTGACAATTTTAATGACATGAAAAACGTTATTAATCCTTAAATTTCTGTTTAATTACTCTTGGTCCCCCTAAGTTCTTGCCCGGCCTGCCCTTTCTACCTATGAGCAACCTGCTACACTCTTTCTTGCTCTTATTTCTGAAAAGCTCCCATACTTACTTGAACTCTAACTTAAAGCCATCCATTGCGGTCCACGCCAGGATCTAGGGTCCTGATCTGTAATTTACCCCTTCCCATGCAGTCATCAATTCCTTTCCTTTTTCCTCCTTTGTCACTAAGTATATTTGAGTTTTCTGCACTGCCAGGGACTTGCTTGTCACCCCATGCCCTCTGTCTCCTGCCCACTCCTTCCCTTTCCCAGCAGCAATAATCACCTGAAGTACACTGGGTTTAGTTGTCACGTTTTAGCACTTAGTTCTCAATGAGCGTCTGCAGCCTTCACATATTCCTAAGGTGTTTTCTATTGCCAGACCCAAGGACACCTGTGAGGCTTTCATTTATTTCTGTCTCCACAGTATACCCTGTTTATTTCATAACTTGATGCCAAACACCTCTATCTCTGGTTTTCTCTGTACACAACCCTGGCCACCTGGTCATTGCTTCCGTCTTGCATGGTGCGCATCTAACTAGGAGCCATGCCACAATTCTCTCCTCAACCCACCCTCTTCCTCCTTGCCATCTTCTCTCTTTCCCACTTTACTCAGTTTCATGATTTCCATTCAAACCAGATCTCTTCTGCATTCCTGTTTGTCACCATGAACCACTTACCCCCACTTTTGTCTGAGACACCCACAAGAACAAGCACTACCCATGTCGACTCTCCAGTACCAGGTCTCAGAGGACCATCAATTACAAGTTTGAGCTGAATCCAATAAACGTATGTCCCATATACTGAAACTCAAACCCTTAATCTTGAGAAATACCCAACCCCTAAAAGTGGTTTTACATTTTCTATCTTGATTGAATTTAATAGACATCCTTACATTTAATTTTTAGTTTTTGAAATACCTGTGTTTTCATTTGTGTTTCTATTTTATCTTCTTAAATTAGTCTATTCTTTCACAATTTCATATATATATATATATATATATATATATTAGAGTGTAATACATAGAATATATTATATATAAATATAGAATAGAATATTATATATTAGAGTATTTTATTTATTTAGATATATATTACATTCTAATCACATTAACCACTGTACTGTCTCTTATCCCAGTTTTTCTTCCCCAAGCATCTCCCTCAGAAGTCCCTCCCCTACTATCATAATGCTGTTTTGTTTTTTCACCTAGTGAGTTTCACTAGGGCCATCGATGTATACATAGGCATGGATCGTGGAGGACTCACCAGTGAGTAAGTCACTGAAGATAATAACCTGCCCTCCTCCAGCAGCCACCATGGAGGAGCCACACCCCTCCTTGACCTGTGCTGAAATGTTTATCTTGTGTAGGCCTTTTACAAGTAACTGCAGTTGCCTTGGGTTCATAAGTAAAACAACCAGCCACATCGTTCCCAGAAGAGAACATTTCCCAGCCACCTCTCCATTCTCCAGCTTGTACATTCTTTCTACACAGTCTTCTAAAATGTTATGTGAACCTTCAAAGAGTTATTGTGAAGGTTCCAGAGAGGCAGGAGTACTCAGAAGTCATTTGATCTCAGTACCTTGGTCATCCACGCATCTCTGTCAACTATTGCTCCATGCAAAAAAAAAAAAAAAAAAAAAAAAAAAAAGCTTCTTCATTCACTAAGAGAAACTTCTGGGATAAGGACTGAGAGTGGTGTTAATCTATGTGTATACAGACAAGCATTTAGAAGTCAGTTGGATACTGTATTGGTTTAACAGAGGTTCTCCTCTAGGGCCTATGACCGCTCCAGCCATGGGTTTACAGTAATAAGCATTTATTTCCTCCAAAAGTTCATAGAGCTTGTCACTGGGTAAAACTGTGATAACTTTTCTTCAAGACCATCCTTCACAGCATCTTCCAATCCTATGGAAGCTAGCCATCAGATTAGCTAGCCATCAGATTGGCAGCTTCCAGGTCAACGTCAGATTGATAACTGTGGTATTGGTTCTGTGACAGGAATGCGTGTGTCCTCAGCAACAGGAATTTACCATCATGTTCCTACAGGAAACCAAGAACCATGACAATACCCTGTATTGATCTGGGGTAGTGTTTTGAACCACCCTGATTAATCACTTAGGGGAAGTATTCCAAACCTGTCACCAGGCTTTTGGCTGGCAGTCTGTGGCTTCTAAATGCGTATATAGGAGGGCACATGCAGGCTAGTCTGCTGGTGCGTCTACTCGCTCAATATAATAACATCTCCTTCATCCATGAATTTCCCTGAGATTACTGTTTTTCTTTATAACTGACTAGAATTTCATCGTGTACATGTATCACATTTGTATTGTCTATTCATCTGTTGATGTTTCTCTGTTCTAGCTATTACGAATAGAAGGTGTGTCTCTGTAGAAGATAGAGTCCTTTGGGCAGATGCTCAGGAGTGGTGTAGTTGGGTCATATGACAGATTCCTTTTTAGCTTTTGAGGAATCCCCACCTTGATTTCCTTTGTGGCAACTCTAGTTTTCATCCCCAACAACAGTGTATAAATAACCCTTTCCCCCCATCCTTCACAGCATTTGCTGCCATTTGTCATCTCAAAACTAGCCACTCTGACTGGGGTGGGATTGAGTCTCAAAGTAATTGTAACATGCATTTCCGTGATGGCTAAGGATGGTGAACATTTTTTTTAGATAGTTACCAAGAACTACAATAGGTCAAAGTGCAGGGAATCCATGACTGGGGAGTGTTCAGCATTAAATAGGGGCATCTCTATTTCACTCTCCTCTGTTGCAGAGTATTGTTTTAAGGTGTGTTGCATCTGTGTATGCTGTGGAACATTTGTTTTAGTGATGCAAAATGTGTTGCATTCTAATATGTTGCATTGGTTTAACTCTGTGAAGCTGTGATTCTTTGCCTGCCTAAAACACCTGATTTGTCTAATAAGGAGCTAACCGGCCAACGGCAATGCAGGAGAAAGGAGAAGCAGGGCTGGCAGGCAGAGAGAGAATAAATAGGAGGAATCTAGGAAGAGGGAGCAGCAGAGAGAAGAAGTGAGAAAAGAGGGGATAGCCACCCAGCCAGGCACAGAGAGTGAAAGTAATAGAAGAAAGGAAAGGTAAAAGCCCAGGTGTGAAAGGTAGATGGACTCATTTAAGATAAGAAAATCTGGCTAGAAACAAACCAAGCTATGGAGGGGCATTTAAAATTAAGAATAAGCTTCCATGTATAATTTGTTTAGGAGTTGGGTGGAAGGCCCCCAAAAGAGTAAAGATGAAAAAAAGGAAAATAACCACCAACAACAACCTCCCCCTAAGTCTCAGAGAACACTGAAGAAGAGATATTAGAAAGAGTGATAAATTGGAAAGGATTCCTTTGAAACAGTATCTTTTGGACATGGCAGGAACACTCAGTAACTCACAGCTGCTGTGTTTGCCTGCATGAGACTTGTAGAAGTCAATCAAAATTTTAGCTTTAGTTGGGTGGGGCATGCCAGGCCTCACCTCTAGCGTGTTCTTCAGGGAGTGTGTTTTCTGGTAGGTTGCTCACGCTTCAGTGGCTGGACCTACAGCACACACATATGGAAAGCATAATTGGACTCAGTGAGTTGAAGGAGGAGAGGAAGAAAGAGGAGGAGAAGAAAGGAGGAGGAAGAAGAGACATGAAGTTGGAAGGGAATCTGAAGAGTGGGAAGGCATCTGGGAGGGCTGGAGATAGAGACCAGGGGATACATGTGACATTTTATAGGCATATGGAATTCTCAATGACTAAATTAAGAAAAACCTTAGAGGTTCTTTTCTGACAAAGTCTGAAGGTACCCTACCCTGTGGATATAAACATAAATGTTTTCTTAATTTTGAAACGTACAAGAGATTTTCTGAATCCTTTTTCTTTCCCTCGCAAATCCATCAAATCTAATTCTTTAAATAGCACTTGAATATGAATCTCAGCTTTCCTCTGTTTCCATAAAATGTTATCTGTACCCACTAGCTAGATGCTCCCATCCGTTCTTCTTCCATGACTACCTCAGGCTCTTTATAAAGTGTAATTTACATTATATTATGTCAATACGATGTAATGATGCAGTCATTACAGGGAACACTTGAATCTAATACTATAGGGACAGTCTGATGTGAATGTAGATGGTAAAACTCAGGCTCTAGAAAAGAAAAATTCAGAGGCAAAGTCCTGAATAAAATATCAAAATTATACATAATTTTAAGAGTTGGAGAGCCGGGCGGTGGTGGCGCATGCCTTTAATCCCAGCACTCGGGAGGCAGAGGCAGGCGGATCTCTGTGAGTTCGAGACCAGCCTGGTCTACAAGAGCTAGTTTCAGGACAGGCTCCAAAACCACAGAGAAACCCTGTCTTGAAAAAACAAAACAAAATCTCCATATTGCGGGGCGGTGGTGGTGCATGCCTTTAATCCCAGCACTCAGGAGGCAGAGGCAGGTGGATCTCTGTGAGTTCGAGACCAGCCTGGTCTACAAGAGCTAGTTCCAGGACAGGCTCCAAAACCACAGAGAAACCCTGTCTCGAAAAAACAAAAAAACAAACAAACAAAAAAAAAGAGTTGGAAAGTGGTGTTTCTTCCAGGAAATCTCATGATTCAAAAATCTACATTTGTGCTTGACTTTGAATTAGAAACATGGTATGCTTGCAATAACTGAGCATTTTATCCATCAAAATTGTACCTTCAATGCATCCATGTCCTTCCATTCTGACAATCTTTCCTTGCTCATTTTGCACCCATAGCAAAAGAAAGAGCTGTGTGTTCTCATCAGCTCAATGTGTTTTATTAAGTGAGTGTGTATTGTTATCTGCCATACTAGCTGGCTATAGAAAGTGCCTGGCAATTTTTGGTTAGATTTTCTGAATTCATTTTAATAGTAACAAATCAAATGGCCATTGCCCTCTCTGTTAGAAATAAGAGAGATTTGAATTGGCGTAGCAGGAATGCTTGTCTCGAACTGTTTTCAACATGGATTATTTGTGTTACCATCTTCATTGTCGTGTGAGCACACCTCAACCACTGGAGAGCATTGGCATTTCTCCTTTACTCCAGTGCTGCTGTAGATCAGAAGTACAGGCGGCCCTCCTCAAAGATAACATTCTCTGCTCAGAGCTGAGTAGAGCTTCACTGAACCAGCAATATGTCCCTCTAACAAGAACACTGGTGATTTAGATGCAGGAGATGTGGGGAAATGTCTACTTTCTGACACGCCATAAAAATGACAGCAGCCAGATGGCCACCGGCTACAAGAAACATCTCAGTGAAGGTCATGAGATCGATCATGCATTAAAGTTAATGCACTATTCTAAATCAACACTGCAGGGACAAATCCAAGTGACTGCCAAACACTGGCTAAGAGGAAGAGAATTATCAAGTTATATCTACTATCTCAGACTGTTGAGTGCTTTATATACCTAAGGAGCACACGACACTTTTTATCAGTGTGCTCACATACTGGGTAGTCTTTGGATAAGTAATATTTACAAGAATGTGAGACTCAAGGAAAATTGAATCTCTGTCTAGTTATAGGTTGGAGAGTTTGAGAATATTCATTCAAATCAAGACAATTCTGATATGTCATTTCCCCCATACCACAAATATTCTTAATTTGTTTGCAGATAAACAATTTTGAAATTCATTTTAAGCTGCACAGCTACTTAAAAAGTTCATATACACATATATATATGATAAGACAAATAGAAATGCTTTCTGTTTTTACTTCCCCTTCTTTTCCTATCCCTTCTCATGCACATACAGGCTAGGTACCCTAATTAAAATCTCTGAAGCCTTTGGAACATCAACATGTGCATAAGTAGGAAATTTCATATCTGAACTCCTGGGACATGTCACAGTCAAAATCCAGGCATATTAGAAGATATCATATAAAATGACCTTAAAACTATGTGCATAACGTATATATGAAATGTCAAGGAATTTCACGTTCATATTTGGATTTCATAAATAATATATTTCACCACCTATTTACAAATATTTCAAAATCAAAACGCAATAAATCTGAAATGCTTTGGTCTCTAAACATGTCATATTAAGAGTGTCTATAAGAGTGCACTCTTACTCTGTCTGGCTAGTTTGACAATTGTTGAACTGATGCTATAATCCTGATATGTTTGCCCTCTATTATCAGTTAAAATGGTAGGTAGACAATAACAAAACTACAAATCTAGATTAAGGGATGCTAATTGACAGCTTATTTTCTCACAGTGGGGTTAATTAAAGATCACTGGGAATTTGAGATAGAAGTATATCATTATCTAGGCTTTTTTTTTTTGTAATAAAGATCAAGGACCAATGTGGTCCCTGGGCTTTCAAAAAGTATGATTATGTGTTGTAATATGAGGGATGGCCCCAGCACCCCAGCCACCTGCTAGCTTATGCCCCGAAATAATTACACTGACACTGTATTCTTTTAAACACTGCTTGGCCCATTCTGCTTGGCCCATTAGCTCTAGCCCTTACTGGCTAATTCTGATATCCCGATCAACCCATCTCTAATAAACTGTGTAGCTCTGGTCTTACTGGGAAAGATTCAGCATGTCTGACCTGGCAGCTTGCTTCATCGTGTGCGTCTGCACAGGAGAGCGGAGCATGGCCTCTCTGAGCTCACTTCCTCTTCCTCCCAGCATTCTGTTCTGTTTACTCCTCCCACCTATGTTTTAACCTATCAGGGCCAAGCAGTTTCTTTATTGCTTAACCAATGAAATAAACAGATTGATATATGACACTCCCACATCAATTATGTTTATGTTTTATCTTAAATAAGGCAATGCTAGGGGAGTATTAGAAAACATTTAATCAATAAGAAGCTAAAGAACATAAGAATCTCATAATAATGAAATGATGACTTAGAACAACTCTAAGTCTGGATAATATATGAAAGTGGATATATTGATTTTTTGAGCAGAGAAATCTCATTTCAATAAACATTAGAAACTTCAAATGGGTAGCTGACTAATAGCCAAGCCAGAAATATTTTAGCAAAGGAACTTTCGGCACTTATATCTTGGAAACACTTCTGTCTTTAAGAATCACGTGCAACCAATTATATTCCTAAGCCCCAATCTCTCAAAAACAGTTTTCCTCTCTCTAAAAATGTCTGATGAACCCCCCCAGAGAAAGGGAAAATACAAACTCAGAGGTGATAATGTAAGGATCGCAAGTTTTCTAACTGCATCGTCGCTAAAATAAGCATCCGGGAAGGAAACAAGAGTCGGAAAGAGAAAACTTAGAAGTGTTCATAAAAGTAGTTTGCATTTTAGTCTCTTCTAATTTTCTGTCAGTTGGTTCTACTTCGTGTCAAGTTAACAAGTGAATGGAACCACCTCAAGTGGTGTACGTGATAAAATTCTTGACCATGGTATTCACAGTATCATCAAAAGACCTTGGAGGCACAAGACTGAAGGACGGGTGAGCCATCAGGATTGGAAGTAGGAGTCAGACATCTGTTGATGAGAGGCAGAAGACTGCTGGGGAAGATCTGTGGGGGGGGGGGGCAGCAGGGCAAGAGCGAGCACACAGACAAGCAGTCGGAGAATAGGGGTGAAGGAAGCCAGTGGGATATAAAAGGAAGCTAACTCAGGAAAGCTGGGCACCAGGTCCTGCCAATCCAACAGAGGGAACGGTTCAAAACGGAGAGGAAGAATGAACAGTAAGCAGCCTGGATTCACCCCTGCCTTCATTCAGAAACAGTAAATCACAGGGACACCATGGGGATGTTGAAAAACATGGGGGGAAAGGGAGTTTCTGACCTCAGAGAGCTCAGAATGACAACTTCACACTGGAAAATGAAAATGATTATTCCCAAACACACGGAGAAGTTGGAGGTTAGAAATCAAACTGTTTATGGTTCTATAGACTACAAAACACTAAAAGCTTTTGTGTTTGGAACCAGGAAAGGCTATTGCTGACTTTCAAATGATAACAGTACTGTTAAGTGGTGTTTTTTTCCTGTCACTATTTAACATTAATCAAACCAGAGGCAAAAATAACTCTTGTTTTACAAGTATAAATTTAATTTTAAACTTAAGTCACTCTGCAGTATACCAAAAGAACAAGAGAAATGTGGGTTGTCCTAAATTTTATTTAAAATTGATGGCATTGTGTACCAGGCATGATAATCTCATTTCACATGGTTGGTCAGGGTAATCCATGTGAGTCCCAGAACAAGAGACTGTTCATGTAGCTTTTTAAAAGGCTTTATGCTGCTTCTTGACAAACAAAATAAAAATCCTCCCACTTGTATCAGATCATGTGCCAGGTTATTTTCCATGTCATTTCATAATCAGAACAGCTTAGTCCATAAGTGTAGTGAGATCTCATTTATATTTTAATAAATAAAGCTTGCCTGATGATCAGAGACTAAAACAGCAGCCCTGGTCACCCTTACAGACCAGGCAGTGGTGACATGCACATTTAACCAGCAGCCACACTACTTTGCCATAGAAACCAGGCAGTAGTGGTGCATGCCTTTAATCCCAGCCCTAGAGAGGAATATAAGACGGGAGAAGACAGCTGTCATACACAGTCTCATTCTGAGACTTCAGACTGAGGTAGAGGTAAGAGCCAGTGGCTGGTTTGCTTTTCTGACCTTCAGGTTGAACCCCAATATATGTCTCTGGGTTTCTATTAATCGTGCTACAATTAGGGATTCTCCTTTCCGTTTTATAGATTAATAAAACCTGAAGTAAATAGAGACCAAGTCACTTGCTAGAAGTGACACAACTATTAAGCAGTCGAACCTGGACAGAAACTCAACACCCTTTAACTTTAAGATCCGTGCCCTTTCCGTCTACTGCACTCCCTCCAAGGATTAAAAGCATTTAATTAACCGACCACCTATCATGAACATGTCAACAAGTTTATATTCTGTATCGAGCAGGAAAGTTGAGTAAATAACATACAACTGAATTCTGAGTCGTGTGGCTTATTTATTATTAGGTAGAGATATAGATTCTACCTCAACAAAATTATATCTAGGTTAATACTATGTGCAACATTAAAAGAAAGTCAATATATAAAGAATAAATAAGAAACATTTAACACAAATGCCGATAGTCTGGAGATTTCAGAGAAATGATAAGTGTCTACTTGAAACAGAAGTCTTATTCATACATAGCCCTATTCTGTTCAGGAACTACAGAGAAAGAACTTGAATTGCAGGTCTGAGACAGTAGAGGACTTGAGCCCAGACAAGCAAGCACTTGGTACTTTCAGACAATTTGGGTGAACCAATCAGCCCTAAACACATAGTAACCAAACCTCTACAAAAGCTCAGTCACTGAACATAAGGGGAGAGAACAAACAGGTCTGTAAAAAAGTAAACAGAGAGGTGATATATTGAACATTCCAAAAAGTGACCTGGAGACCATGTGTAGGATGTGGAACAGTGAGATAAACCAAGAAGCTTTTGCAGAAAACCAGGAGAAACATGATCAAGACTGAACTAAAACAGAGAAGCAAGACTCTTCGGTTAGCTGAATGAAACAGGATGGAGAGAGACACCTGAGACAGGCATGAGAAATGTGCCCAAATCTTGAAACCAAGAAAGTAATAGAATAGACTCTGTGAACATAGGAAGTCAGACATCTGCGCTATCCTGGATACTATTTTCTAATGGGTCTGAACCCAGCGTCAGAATGTCATCAAATAGAAAAGTAGTGCTGCAAACAGAGGTATGGAGCCTGTTTCTTCCTTCTGGTTATATGTATCAAGATTTCGAAACCTTAGCAGAATTGATGTTTCCAGTCATGTTCATTGCATTATTGGGGTACACTATAGGCGGTGTAGTGACATCTTCAGACTCGACTATCAGAAGCCTTAGCCCAGCCCCTGCTGTAGTCATGGAAGTTAGAAATGGCTTCAGGGTCAGGATGATAGTTCAGAAGATAAATGTACTTGTCACCAAACTGAAACGTGAGTTCTTGCCTGTTTATTTCTGACCTCCAAACAAACACGGTGGCACATACACTCCCCCACCCCAAACACAGAGAAATAAAACATGTAAAATTTTAAAAGGGGAAGGCTTCAAATTCTATTCTGTGGGATGAAATCCCTGCCAGCCAAGAATCACTAATGTAGTGAGCTGGAAATGAAAAGAAAAAAAAAAACTGAAAGGTACCCATAGTGTCAGAGAGTACAGAGGTAGCACATGCCTAGAAAAGCGGGCATATATTAACATTGTAAGAATCAAAACTATAAATGCCTCAGAAATCAGGCTAATCAATTGAAGGACAAAAATATGTTAGTGAGACTGGAGGCCAGGAGAGTGGGTGCCCAGTTTGAAGGACACAGCACCCGGAGTCTCCTTAAAATACAAGCCTACTCTGCTTAGGTCCTCTAGCCATTGGAAGAAAGCCAGATATAGAGACATTTATGAGTGATATCAAGAATTAATTGTTTTTACTTGGATACCAGTGAAAACTACTCAAACATAGTCTATCCAAATCTGGACATGAGATAGAGCAGACCTGAGCAGACCAGCAAGAAAGTGGCCAATCACAAGTAAAGACGAGAGGTTGTGAACGGAGACTGCTCTTTCGCTTGCCGGCTGCCCAGACCCAACTAATCACACAAAAACCATATTAATCACAACACTGTTTGGCCAATAGCTCAGGCATATTCATACCTAGCTCTTACAACTTAAATTAACCCATTACTATTAATCTGTGTATCATCACAAGGCTGTAACTTACTGGTGAGTTTCTGACATCCTTCTCCTTCAGCAGCTACATGGTGTCTCCCTGACTCTGCCTTCTTTCTCCCTGCATTCGGTTTAGTTTTTCACCTGGCTCTATTCTGCCCTGCCATAGGCCAAAGCAGTTTCTTTATTAACCAGTGGTCATGAAACATATTCACAGCATACGAAGGGAATCCCACATCAAGAGGTCTCATGAGAAGCCAGCTCTGATGGTTTTGTTCTCAGACTTACTGCTTTCATAACTGTAAGAAACAAATGTCTGATGCTTGAGACACCTGACCTATGACATGGAAATTACAGTAGATTATAATGGGGCAAATGGGCCACCTCTACCTTTTAACAAACTGGGAAGGATTTCCTCCATACAGGGAGAAGAGAGAAGGCATTATGAAAAGGAGGGGAAGGGCAGTGGATGCATTTAAGAAATTTGATGATAAGAGGAAATTTAAAACAGCCTGCTGACCACTCACTATATTCTCTGACCTGCACACATATACACCCCTTGCTTCTGTAGGCCTTTGAGGAAATCCAAAGCTTGGCATGTTGATACAAGCCTATAATCCCAGATTCACCTAAGACTTCAAGTCGTCCTAATTCATCTTCCCTGAGAGCTTATGGACCAATCTCTAGATGAGTCCCAGAGTCAGTCTGTGCCTAAACCAGTCCAGGCTTCTAGATCAGAGCCTGTGAAGACTCAGTAAGAAAGCTAACCTCTGCCCTAAGGAGCAAAGCCTCTAGAGAAGTCATGTCCAGGATTGTAGAATCAAGGCAGAGCTTTCCAAGCTTGAGGGGAACTAAAGAAGGAACTCCGAAAGGGTGGGGAATATGTGAGTTCAGAGGTAAGGGGAGGAGTATTGACCTTCAGGAGCCACTTTGATGGGAGGATGTAAATTAGAAAAATGCCGAAAAGCCAACTAGGAGCCAAGGGACAATGGATAAAGGGAGTTTCTAGGAAAGCTGGCAAGGTCGCTGCAGGTACCCAAATCTAAAGTGGTCAAGGAATTAAGCGCAGCCAGAAGTAGGACAGGGAAGGGTTCCTCTACAAGGTCAAAGGCCAGATTGTCCAAAGGCTATGACACTGGCAATTAGCAGCTGTGCCTTAGCTTCTGTAAGGGAAGGCCAACAAATGTCTCTGCTCAGGATACATACACTGTCACCTTTTCCCAGAGCATCGGATAATAAAGCCTGTATTATGCTAGCAACACAGGCATGTATTAAGTACACAATCACACATCCTACCTAGAGATGCTTCAGAACAGGGTCTCTGGGGGATATAAATACTTTTGAACTTGGGATTATGTTATCCTGCAATTATTCTAAACATACTTCCCTCGCTGACTACATTCCAAGTTCTAAACTGAAAGCCTTTGATCCACTCATGAAGGAAAACATTCCACCCTGAAGAGACACACTCATGATCAACAAAGAAGCTTCGACGTATACCTCCAAGGACAGATCTGAAAGCGTTCTTGTTTGGTTCAACATCCCTGACACTGATGGTCTCAGAAACACATGTTCTACTTAATGACTTAGCAAGTTACAACATCACAGACAAACCAATTATTATACAACAATTCGGGAAATACCTTTATTGCTGTTGTGTTTTACTTTGGCCCTATATTATATAAGAGCACTAAATGGTAATGAATGCCAAATTCAGACTTTCTAATTATTAAGTAAATTACAAATTGCTATTTGTTTTTTTCAAGATTTTTTTGTGGGGGAAACTTTAAAAGTGACATACTTATGACAAATATTTAAATAGCAAGAAAATCTAATGGCATACTGCTTTTGACAAATGGTATCTATTGCAGAAAATAGGTAATGAGTTTAAAAGATTAATGTAGCTCTCTCTGGGAGAGCTTACATTTGTCCCTGATCTCCACTTTGCTTCCCTAAATCGGATCATCGGCCTTTGTAAAAAGAAGCAGAAAATACCACTCAAGTCTGAGTACAGCTGGAAAGATTCATCCCTTCCTTGGGCATAATCCACTTCCACGCATCTGGTGAGCTGGCTGGAGGGGTTTAGTGCAAGGATGTAGCTCTCAGCAAGGTTTCTTGGTCCTCCAGTGCTGTGGCCCCAGACAAGCAAGGGTCACCACCCTGTCCCTAGCAGGGAGACATTTGGCTGCCAGCCTACCCAGTCTCTTCTCCCTAGCGGATGTGCTTATGTTTTATTCCCACTTTTTACCTCTCATCACCAAATAACAGGTCTCTGTTTACAAATGTCTCTTCCTTCAGTGCAAAATTAAAGCAACGTTTTCCAGAACATGTGGCAAGCTTCCAGTATTCTCTAAGAGATACGATTCGGGGAAGGATGTTGGTTTGGTTGGTTGTATTTCTTTCTGGTTTTGTCTGCCTGCTTTGATCCTGCTTTGCTTAAACCCGCTTGACAGATACGAACTCATGTTAAATTGGGTCTCAATCTAAACAGTTATTTAAACAAACTCCGTCCTTGCACATGGGTATCAAGCAAGAGCTGGTTGTCAAAGAACAGGGCACAGAAAGGATTCCCTTCTCTGGAGGCTCTGGTCCAACTCCAACTGTGTCTCTTCCACCCTTTGTGACATGGAGAAGTGGAATCTGTCACTGCAGCTACAATCACCTTTCTGGAAACTTAAAAGTCAAACCACCTGGGAGATAAACAGCTTTAAGACAAAGCCAGGCTGTCCGGTCTTGTGTTTGTTTTGCTTTGATGTTGCAGGCATACATACCATGACTTTTCAATGTGTTTTACATGCTATAGCATGCACCATATACATATACATAAATGTGTGTCTGCATGTATATTTTATTTATTTACACCAGTCATTATGCAAAAGAGGCATGTTTCAGAACATGGGTTTTCCAGACTGTATGTCTCTCCCTCTGTGATTCTGATTCACAGCAGGAGCCAAAGCAGAAAGAAGAGATAAGATTCTTACAAATCTTTGCAAAAGGTAAGACAGACATGTGGAACAACTGTTTTTAAATACTTCCACGTGGCACTCATTGAATTCTTCCTCATTTTCTTCTCAATAGATGGCTCGCATTGGTCAGTAACTAACTTCCTCAAAGCCTTTAAGAATTGAAGATTTTAGGACTCTCCTCCCCCCCAACTTCTTAACTGTTTCTGGAAACTGTGCAGAAAAAGAAAAAACAATATCTTACCAAAACTAAGGCATATTCCTGCCACTGTTGGACACAGGATTGGCTAGGGAAATTAACACGAATACATAGCAGATGCCAATCTAAGTGTGACCAAATGGTGTAACAGCGTAAACGAATGCAGACAGATTGTAAAAATAGATATACAGCTTTAATAGACTTACAGAACCACCGTTCCCGCGGAGACCAGGAAAGCAGAAGCAGTGGCTGGGAGCACGCTCACCAAATTTATAGGCAAACATTAGCCCGAGGCGAACACGCCCCCTAAGGGGCGGGACTTATCCCTACATCTCCCCTTTTTGTCTAAATAAGACAGAACTAAACCAAATACAACTATATACAATAATAACAAATAATAAATATAACAAACAATATTGAGAACAAAAGTTTTGCTAAACATTATTCTATCTCAAGGAGTCTAAATAATGTAGAGAGTAACTACAATTATATAATCTTCAATTCTGTCAAAGATCTGAGAAGGGAATAAATATTACTTAACAAATGAGATATATCCAAAATATGCAACAATTGACAGAGACAACTGACTACCTGGGCAATCACCCAAAGGTTCGTTTGCAACGTTGAGTCAACCAACTTTGGCTAAGGCCTAACATAACTGACATACCATTATTAAAGGAAAGGAACTTTTCAAAACTATCTTACCCTGTCTTGGCAGAATATGACAGTCCTGTTTTATCCATTGATGCACGCTCTGTATCTGTGTCAGTGGTTGAGGTATGGGCATTTCTTTGCCCAAAGGCCAGTTCTGCCAAATAGAAAGGCTCCAGGTGGAGTGTCTTTGGTGCTCAACATTCTCTTGGGAATAGAGCAGTGTTGCCAGGAGCAATTGTGTCTCACTATCACAAACCTCTGAGTTAGATTAAAGGCCATTTTCTACAGCTCTTTGAAGAGGTTGAAGATTATCTATCTATACTAAGTATAATCTCTATATATCTAGAGAACCTGATTAGTCTGATTATAAATGACAAACTTAGATGACTATTTATCTATATAATTCTCAATATCTATCTAACTTAAAGACTAAGACAATAAACAACTGTGTAACAAATGAGTGCATATGCATTCCTACACACACACACACACACACACACACACACACAGAGGAATGCACCTGTACACACATGGGGACACAAATACAGGAATGTACACACACAGGAACATGAACACATACACACATGTGCACACACACATGTATACATACATGCAAACATACAAATACACACCGCATGAAAGTAGGACCTTTTTCTTACTGTTATTGTAATACTTTAGATTAATCTACATATACAAAGCACATAACGTGGTTCCTAGAACACAATAAGGTTTCTTGACATTAAAACTCATCATTATTGCAAACTATAGACTTAGAAAGTTACCAAGAGGGATTTTTTTTTTAAATTAGTCAGCATCTGGGAGATTTATTTCAATAATATAGATACTAAAAAGGCTAATAATACTTGTGACCCCCACACACACACTAAACTAAAATCTTCAAATAGGGAGTCTTAAGGAGGTCTATCAACAGAAATTCTAAATTTAGAAAAATTGGAAACAGCTGGAGAGGTTGGTTTCAAAATAAGTAATGTACCAAGAGTTTCACTGAACAAAAGACAGTCTTGCTGTGTAAAAAAACAAAAGTACTCAGAGGGGGGACAAAAGGTAATGTGTAAAATGTTTGTTTGAGACAGGGGCATATCTCAAAATCTACGTCATATGTTGCTTACGAACCATGGTTACCCACCTCGATCTCTCCAAAAGCGAATGTTCAATTATTGAAAATGAACACAGAGTCTGAGAGCCGGGAATGAGACCCATGAAAGTTGTTACAATGAGATGTGGCATTATGGCTCAGGTGAAAGAATGCATTGAGAGAACTGTGGCATTTTCTATAGCTTGAAATAGAATACAAAATAGCAAGGACTGGCTTCAAATGTCAAACCTGCCCAAGGGCATCAATCCACTACTTCAGAAAACTTCAGCCATCCAACAAATACTAAGTCTATCCAGCTCTCTGTAAAGGGTAAATATGGGGCTAGATGTTAGACACCATGATCGTGTTTAATGCACTCCTTTGAAGCTATAGAAGATTACTTCTCCGGCTGCAAACACCACTAAAGTACTTTGGGGCACATGTGTTTCCTCACCATCATGGGAAGAGCTGAGCAATGGAGGGAACAGGAAAGATCTGGTACAACTCTGAGTATTTTCCCCCAGGTCTCCTTAGCTGCCTCCTCCTCTCTCTCCCCTCCCATTTTGAGGATGAAGGAAAGGGAACAAAGCTCCAGGATAAGAGAGAAACTGGTACCTTGCTGATCTCTTTAAATGAGACATAATTGGATGACGAAGGATTAGTAGTTCATTCTGCCTTTACAGAGAATCCTCCTCAGTTCCAGCATGCACATTTGGCAGTTCACAGCTGCCTAACTCCAGCTCCAGGGGATCTACCACCTTTTCTGGCCTCACATTCACAAACCTACACAGAGGCATACACACATACATATAATTTACAATGATAAAAATGAATCTTAAAAAACTTACTTCCCTGGATTGAGGAAAATATTTAAGCCCAAGGAATTAAAAGGTAATATGACTAGAATGTGTGGAACCTACAAAGAAACATATATACATATATAATTTAAAACAATAAAAACAAATCTTACAAAACATTACTTGCCTGGATTCCGGGGGAAGCAAAATTAAGCCCAATAAATTAAAAAGTATTATGATTAGAATGACTTCAACAGCACAGCCCACTATTGCATGATGAATGTGAAATTATAATAAACACCCATAGCTTATTTTTAAGGGTTTTTATACAGTGTGTGTGTGTGTGTGTGTGTGTGTGTGTGTGTGTGTGTGAGCATGCATGTAAGATATGTTTCTCATATGGACATGATGATACAAATTCACAGCTCTTGTTACTGAAAGATATATTAGATATTGCTCTATTTTATATCTATTCATGATAAATAAAGATGAGTTATTTATTCTTCGCAAAAAAAAATGTAGTGCAGAAATTACATGTTAGTGTTACAGATGGGAAAGCTGAGTCCCCAAACGGACAGTTTCCCAAGGAGGTGGAGTGAGCAGAGCAGCAGCATCGGGTCCCTGCGGAGCCTGGAGTCATGTCCAAACCCACAGGAGCACCTACACGGCGTGAAAAAAATTCATTCGTGAAATGAAACAGGGTTTTTAAATAAATTTATTACGGATAACCCAAAAGATGATGCTTCAGCAACAAGGGAGCATGACTTAATATAGAAGTATTTGGTACAGGGAGATTGTTCAGTGGTTAAAGTGCTTGCCTAAACCGCTGTTTCCAGAACCCACGTAAAGCAGGCACTGGTCCATCTTTATTGCCAGTCCTTCCAAGAGCCAGAAGGGTGGTAGGGACAGGGAGAGTCCCTGGGGACTGACAGGCCAGCCAGCCTAGTGTACACAGCAGTGGATAACAAAGGGATCCTGTCTCAGACAAGCAGAAAAGCAACCAATTTTGTCCTCGGGACTACACACACACACACACACCCCACATGGCAACACATGAACATACATATCATTCACAAACTAAAATAAATCTGAAGCATCTAACTCTCACCCTTCATCCCATGACACTGAAGAGAGGTATCATCGTACCATTCAAATTCTCATAGCTTTATTAACACTGACAATTCAGGGGCGTTTGCTAAGATAACAGCTTCCCCCAGCACGTGGGAGCTAGCTCGCTCAGGCTCTCATCAGTCATTTACACCACCAGGTGCTGCGACAGACAGCCACATCACACCTGCATTGAAGTGCTGCTGGAATTTCAAAGGTGCAAGTTCCTCTACCCAGTAGTTTGTTAGGGTGGAAATGATCAAGGCACGATTTCAATGTATTTCAATGTATCTGTAAGCGCCTTCCATGTTTGTGAATGGATACTTTTTAACTCTGCTCATATACAATGATCAGATTAGTGTTGGTGCCTCTGCCTAAGCAGCTCCATGCTGTCCAGGGGAGACTTGGGTCTCAGGCCAGTCCAGTCTTTTGTTCTTTACCTACACACACACAACACACACACACACACACACACACACACACACACACACACACACACGAATGGCTTACAGTCTCCCTCTTCCCCCTCCCTGTAATTCAAGCATCACATCACTCTCTCTTCACTGTCTTTGAACACGGTAAGCGCTTTTCATCTGTGTGTGCTCTTTCGTTTCCAGCCCAGGAAACTCATTTAATTACACATTTAAATCATTGCTCCTGTTCTCCTTCCTGTTTATTTTTCTTCTGGAATGCCTGGAATTCTCAACTTGGCTCCAATTTCTCCTTGTTGTCAGTCTTGCCCGCCCCCTTCAGTGCCCGGGTAAAACTTTCAAACTTGCCAATAAAAAGACAAAAGACCAATTTCATTGCTTGTGTTTCTACTTCTACTCTGAATTGCCCTACTTGCTGGAATGAATTTCAACAATGTCTATTTCTACCCAAACATAATTTCATCAAACAATGATTCTGGATACTGTTTTATGATAACCTCATTATCTTTTTTATTTTTATATTTTAATACTTTTATTTCCTTCTATATTTTTAATTTTTTATCCCATAGAAGAGGCTAGGTTTTCCTCTTTTTCCTGATTCCTGTAGTAAATCTTTTCCACACTTACCGTTTTCTGTTGGTATCTTCTAAATGATGTTCTACCTCGCTATCTGAATATGTTTAACTGTATTTCAACATGTCTCTCCTTTAAAAATAAAAGATATGTCCAGGCCCTATGTAGTGGTATACTATTTGTATTTTGATAACTAAATCTTGCCTGAAGATAAGATGCAAAGCTAAAGATACTAGAGGTCAGGTAATGGAAGCACACATTTTTAATCCCAGGATTTGGGAGACAGAATCAGATGGATCTCTGTGAGTTCAAGACCACCCTGGGCTACACAAGATCAATGCAGAAACAAATACAGGTGGTGGTGCCTCACCTTTAATCCCAGCACTGGAGAGAGTCACACCTTTTATACCAGCACTAGAGGGAATATAAAATGGGAGGAGATAGAGGCTTAGGCTGGTTAGTCTGCAGTTGTCCAGCCTTGATAGAGGTAAGAATTCTTTAGTGATTTGATTCCTTTGCTTTTCTGGTTTTCAGGTTGAACCCCAATATCTATCTCTAAGTGTTTATTATTCATGCTACAGCATAACATCTAAAGAATAGGATGTAAGTATAAACTTCATTTGGTGCTTAGTCAAATTGCTTCTTAGAAAAGATAGGTAGATGATAGATGATAGATAGATAGATAGATAGATAGATAGATAGATAGATAGATAGATAGAAAGATGATAGATAGATAGATAGATAGATAGATAGACAGATGATAGATAGATAGATAGATAGATAGATAGATAGATAGATAGATGATAGATGATTGATTGATAGATAGATAGATAGATAGATAGATAGATAGATAGATAGATAGATAGATGATAGATAGATAGATGAGATATATAGAGATAGATAGATAGATAGATAGATAGATAGATAGATAGATAGATAGATATGCAAAATGTAGGTCCACAGATATTCTTGGCTAACTATCCTCTTTTAAAAGAATAACTCTTCAGTGGGATGCATCTTCTCAACCCTGGTCTTTGGTTCTCTGACTATGTCGAAGTACCATTTTAAAAACACACAATGCAATTGGATTCCTCCATCTCTGTTTTCGCCCACCATCAGTTGCCACTGCATCCTTCCTTTATGTTGCATAATTGTCACCTGAAGTCCGAAGACAAAGCTCACTTTCCTTAAACTTAAGTAAAACCTGGGTTCCTTATGACATCAGGGCAGCTGCAGGGTTGTTTGAAGAATAAAATGTAGGAGGCTGCCCAGACTCCAGAAATAATCACACAGAAACTATATTATTTGCAATATATGTTTGAACAATAGCTTAAGTGTATTGCTTGCTAGCTCTTACATCTAGAATTAACCCATTTCCATTATTTTATATTTTACCATGAGGCCCATGACCTACAGGCAAAGTTCCAGTTGGCAGATCGTGCCCTTCCCCTCTAGCAGCTGCATGGCGTCTTGTGATTCTGCCTTCTTTCTCCCAGCATTCAGTTTAGTTTTCCCCACCTAACTCCGATCTACCATGCTATGGGTCAAAGCAGTTTCTTTATTCATTAACCGATAAAAGCAACACATAGACAGAATGACTTCCCACACCAAATAAAAGCTTTAGTTTATATGTCAATAGAAGATTATGGAAAATTGGGAAAGGACTGCCAGGACACTACATGAGTTTATCAAAAGTATGCAAACAAATGTCCCTTTAGTCCAGAGAGACTGGTGACAAAAACGTGGAAACTATTCCACCAATCTCTAGTGAGTTTCCTGGGGCTGTGGGAAAATGGGTGAATCATGCAGAGACCTAGGTTGCTGAAAGCCCACCTCAGCATGGGTGACCGCTCACAAAAGCTAAAAACCTGGGACTTCATTGCCTGACTTGTAGACAGCTCCATCAAAGAGTCTCCCCTCTCCCAGGAAGTGTTCACTGATTATAAAGCCTTGGGGAGGCAACTCATAAGGCCTGTTAGTTTTACTACCCCCCTGGTAAAAGGCGTGCTTTGATGTTGAGGACGGAGCTACACAATACAGGACAATGTTCAGGACCACGGTTAGATAACTCAACCTCTATCCATTAGCTTTGATACTTGCTACAATTGCTCCTGATTCTGGTGTGAGGTGAGCAGGTCACTCTTTGGTTTGGACCACACTGCACATTCACGCCTTAGTGGAGATGTTCTAGATTCACATCATAGGGCTGAGGATGAAGGAGTGGGCCTCTGCACTACAATGCTCCTGGACCAGCGAGCTTCACTTGGAAGCACAGGGGAGCATTGCTGGAAGAACTTTCAACACTGGCTCAGGGATTACTGATTTTCAGCAGAGGCTTTGACCCAAACTCAGTTGCTTTTAAGAAATAATCTCTAATAGTAGAGAACGGAATTAAAAAGTTGAAAATAAATGCTGCAACCAAATATTATGAAATTTAAAAATATTAGAAAACAAAGCCATATACTGATGACGTGATCCATCATGAGCTTTGCTAGGAGACACTGCGGTGCCATTTGCTTCAGAGGACGCTCAGGTCATGCAGTTGTGTGTAGTTACAGGGAAGCAATTGATTGAGTTTAGAAGCAAGCTTGCTGCAGCTTTTAGCTGGACTTTTAGTAACTTTACACAACATCTAAATGCTAGCAAAAGTATGACCCTAGATATCTGAATAAGGTATTTCGGGGCAGTAAAAGTACCCAACTGCTTCCGATGGAAAGTGGTCCATCTGGGAAAAGGACCATTTCTGTTCAAATTCAACCTTGGAGTAAACAGGTTACAAGGGCACACCTTCAACCTTCTTCACAGTCAAATGTGGTTTGGTCCTCTGCACCTCGTTGCCTAAACAGGTTTGCTTACACCTGCTTCTTTTTCTACTCCTCGAGTTTGGTTTCCCATACCAGCCAAGCTAAGCATAAGCTGTAATTAAGAGAATAATGCAGGAACTGAGGAGACAAAATAGAAATTGAAACCTAATTAAGATTAAGTAAAATTAGTTTTACTTAATAGACACATACACTAGCCTGAGAGCATAAGCTTATTAGTTCTATTGATGGGAATTCATAAGAGCTTAAAAGGTCTCTATTAAGATTCTGTCCCTAAAAACATGGCTCATTATCAATCTAAGCATGCGGTGATACATCCTAAAGAAGATCTCCTTCTCACTGGCTTCAGAGCCTTTGAACAGTCGATCATCTCCTTACATGGGGGGAAATGAAATCAATTTTTCAAAATAATACCATTTCTTTAAAATCTGGTACCTTGAAAAATAAGATTTTTAGGCTTTCACTTGAATGAATAATCACTGTTACTACTTAAGCAATGGATCATTCTTCATGTCCCATGGGTAGTAGGTATCTGAAAAGCCCTCTGAGAAGGCATTGTGAATGCCCACCTTATTCTGATTTATACTTGGAATGCACATAAGAAATGAGATTCTCTTTCTCGGCAACAGCATATTCACATTTTGAGCTGAATAATTCTTTGTGAGAGAGAATGGCCTGTGCATTGTGCATTTAAGGTAGCGAGCAGCAGCCTCAAATGATGAGATAGCAGGACATGTCAGCCCACACTTACACTGGTAGTGACAAGGAAAATGTGTCTACACATAGCCAACTATCCCTTCTAAGGGAAAAAGGGGGAGGGCTTCAAGTTGGGGACACACCTGTCCCAGAACCCCAGATAATTGTACTTACTCTAACCTCTCAGTTTAAGAAAATTCTCCTCAGATAGCTGAAGGTATGGCATGCCCTTATCCAAAGGTGTTGTTGGAGTTCACTGCAAGTGAATGTTTGAAATTGATCAATTCTATCTATATGAAATATGATCAATATGGGAGTCAGAATGGAAGCCTCTTGCTGTTTGGAACTGACAAGTTCTGGTCCCTGCTTAGGAAAGCAATGGAGGTCTGACATCACCAGACAGAAAAAGTCCCACCCAACTGGATTTTTCTCCTAGTTTCAGTTCATTCCTTTATTTCCTAGCACCATTCAACTTGATGAGATCTTGTTCCCTTTCTGCCTGCCTATAGCAGCTCCAAAAGAGAGGGTAGAAAGAAACAGATCCTGTTAGGACCATCAGCGGGAAGGCAAGGGGTGAGAACACTTGATGCTTACACACTGGGTGAGCTGTGCATTTTAAAGTATCTAAAGCAGACATTGGGGTCTCTGTCTCTTGTGCTACATGCATGGGTGAGGTCATTGAGATAGTGTGGAGAAGAGCCACAGAGGAATCCTGGCAGCTTTGAGCACGAGAAAGGGAGGACTATTGGAAAGAGGCCTGAGACTAGGAGTAAAAATTGGAAGTTTTTTTTTTTTCCAGAAATTGTCAGTGGTATGGCGGGGGGGGGGGGGGGGGGGAATTCTAGATTTTTCATCAAGTTCCAAAAATACAGTGGAAAGTAATTGAGGAAGATACCCATTGTTGACCTCTGATGCCCCCACAAACACAGAGTGGCCAGCACATTCTTTTACTCATATACATACACATTCAGACACACACAAGGATGGACATTCATCCATACAGGGGTGCACAGTCATCTTCCTGTGTGCACATTCAGACACACCTACACATGTACACACTTAGACACCGTACACACAACGTAAATACAGGCACAAAAAAATGTAAGCAATTAGAATAAATACAACTGAAAGATACCCTCTGGTAATTGCCTTGTAAGGAAATAGCAAAATGACCTCGTTGAGTTCAGAATGAAAGGATTCCTTGTCTGGAACATTTGAACTCACAATGAAGCTCTGAAACTTATTAGATCACCAAGTAAATCAAACCTAAGCTGAAATAGTTATTCATTTCCATAATTTGGCTTCCTTTCTTTTTTTTTCTCGAAGACGCCTAATACACTAAAAACACAGAAAATGTAAATGCTACTATGATATATCTCACTACCGTTCTGATGTTAAAGAAGTCACTTAAAAAGCAATCTTTATCTATCAAACTCATCAGCAGAGCATCCAAATTTCTTGGTAGATTTTCCATTTATGTAATTTGATACTATGAACATACACACACATGCCCAAAAAATGCTTAAAGCAAGGATTTGTTACTCTTTCTATAAAAAGAGCATATTGATTTGCAATTTAAGTGCAAAGGCAACTGGTTAGCTTTCCAATAAATTTAATATCCACAAGAGTTTCTACCCTAGAGCTAGTTAATCTGAACTTTCAGAATTAGGTACTTAGAATGATTTGGACGTGTATAAAGCAAAAACAAAATAAAAATGCCCAAAGGATTTTGGTGGCTGATCTTCAGTTATGTGTATTTTAAATGATATCTTTGGAAACATAATTTTAAGCCTTGTTGAACAGAATGGTAAATATTACTCATTGATAATGAAAGCTGATTTTTTTAAGAAAAAAAAAGGAGAAGATACCACAGAACGAAAAAAAACTGCATATCCACAGGAGAGACACGGGATAAATGTGGGTACCATTCTCCTATTGCTTTGAAAGTATATAGAGAAAAATGATTGACATTTAGATATTAGCTAGAATTATTTCTTGAGTCAGACAATGGGAAGTTCTCACTTTCCTATAAGAGAATGATATGTCTAGCTGGGCACTATGAATTTAATGAATAATTTTAGTTTCTATGAAGTAGCCATTCTTACACATTTTGAGATAAGAAAGATGCAAGACTTCAGCTTTAAGCTGGGTGGCAAACTCCTTCAAACGGATAACTATATTTTCATTCCTCAAATACCCATGAGTTTTCAAGGTTCTTGGTAGAACCCCTGGACCAGTAACAGTCTAGCATCATTTGAAAACCCTTAAAGAACATCCAGACATCTCTGTACCATTGTACAAGATGGACATCAGCCCCCAGTTAGTGCCATTAGAAGGTCTGACCAAACCTGTGCTGAGTAGGAAAGGGAATTCCATGTTTCCTTCACATATCCCACATCCCATCCTACATCTGCTTTGGTTCATCTCTGTGTCCCCCTACATTTCTTTTCCTAGACTCTCAAGAGCAAAACAGCTACGGGAAGGTCACAATAACTAGATGTTACCTGTACCCGATGTCTCTCACTGAACAGAGTGAGTTTCAAGGTAAGCCTCAGAGAAAGACACGGTACTCTCAGAACCAGCTCAGTAACCACATCCAAACCCTGTACACCTTGCTGTTCTTCTTTCCAGAGGCAGAATGTTGGCTCCAAGGAGACACATTCCTAACACATACTGTGTCTCTGTAGCCCAACACTGCCTGGCTTCTGTCTTCAAACTTCTACCTGGGCACTGGTAGCCATGAGTCTTGGGTGCACGTTTTGGACATCAGTACAAGCTCAGTGTCTCCTCTTTCCGTTACTACTTGCTTGTGTGGGGGCAAGAAGCTAAATGTGGAAAGTGTCAGTAACTGCTCTAGTCACGATACCTGAAGACCAGGGAAGGACACCAACTCTGTACACGCAGAAATGGTACAAATATAAACAGACATCATTTTCTAAGTACAAACAAACAAATGAGGTATATGTCAAAACCTGCCTGCCCCATAGTGAGAGAACAGTTAATAATCACATCACTGTTGGATACAATATATCCATTCAAAGGCATGGCTGTGAATATCTAAAGACATCAAAATTATTGACATATGTTAAGTGAAAGAATATTCCTCTCCTAGAATTAAAGAACTTTCCTGCCTTCTCTATGTATTTCCCAAAATTCTAAACTATATTTAGTGCTTTACACTATCCCGTGACTATTAACTTTTATAATTATAAAAGGACAACCTAAGAACCTTTAGAAACCTGGTGTGATAAAAATTTTATTGGGTTGAGGGTTAAGGAAATACATACACACATTATATTTATATATATATATATATGTATATATATACATATATATATATGTTTCTATTGGTTGAGCACTTGCTTGCCATACACAAAGCCTTGGGCTCAACCACTGGCACCACACATAGTTTTTGTTATTTTTTGTGGCTTTCTCATTTGTAGATACTTTCCCCAGAGATTTCCCAGGAAATCCCTATCCCGCTGTAATGACAAGAACAACAGACTTTTCTTTCTGTAATGCCCATGTGATTATATTCCTCTCCCCATCCCTCTCCCCGTATCAACCTCCATCCTCATTATTCCCACTCCACCTGTGTTCTTCTACCCCCACTCCCTTATTTTTCTTTCACCTCCCCATCAATGAATCCTTTCTACTCTATTAAACTTCAAATTAATACATATAAAATGCACAAATCTAAAAATTTGAAACTAAACTCCCCATATAAGAACATTTGCTGGCCAAGCAGTAGTGGCTCTTGCCTTTAATCCCAGCACTCACGAGGCTGAAACAGGTGGATCTCTGTGAGTTTGAGGCCAGCCTGGTCTACAGAATAGCATACTATCAGGGTCTGAGTGACACTCAGCCACAGATGGAGCATCTGTATGCTCCCCTCCTCCAAGACCCAGGACCATCGTGAAA
Source organism: Microtus pennsylvanicus (assembly GCF_037038515.1). Taxonomy (NCBI): domain Eukaryota; kingdom Metazoa; phylum Chordata; class Mammalia; order Rodentia; family Cricetidae; genus Microtus; species Microtus pennsylvanicus. Next base: position 44,260,298 of record NC_134595.1, read on the forward strand.
GAGGGGCGAAAAGATTGTCAGAGCAGGAAGTCGGGGGATAATGGAGTGGGACAGTACATTTCGGACATGGTAGGTCATAAAGTCACAGCAGCAGCAGTTGTCAGCTTAAGACCCAAACAAGATGAAGCCATTCAACTGTCTAGCATGAAGTAGGAAGGGGGTTCATGAGCCCTCACCCCTAACAGATGAGCTATGGACAGTTGATGGCTTCTCAGAGAGGAAGATCAGTTTAGTTTAAGGGTATGGATCCTGGTGGGTGGAGCAGACTCCAGTAGATGGATTCAAATCTCAAGAGTACATGAACAGCACAAATTAGAGACAATGGGTTATTTGGGGAAAAAAAAAAACCACATAGTTGGAGTAGGAAGGTGGAACTGTTAAGAGTTCTAGGAAAGAATTAGGAGTAAATATAATCAAAATACATTGTATGCTATTCTCAAAGAATTAAAAAATATTTAAATTTATGTGTATGTATATATGTATATATACACACACACATAAGCATATATTTTCAGTGATATCTATTTTCTATTTGAAAACCCCTTCAGATTCCTTTATTGGGCATTTCTGACCTCCAGTCATTCCATCTTTGTAGAGGCTCCTTCTTCCCTGTGAATCTTCCCCTTTCCTTTACCTAATCCCCATTTCTGGCCCCCATGCATCAGGCAATGTGAACTCAACACCCTGGCTTCTTTCTTCACCGCCCAATATCCTGCCAAATATCTTCCCACTATTCAAAACCTACATTATTTAATCAATATGTATCTCATTTTACAGACCAGAGATAATGAGAATATCTGCCTTACGGGATTGTTGAGGGAATTTAGCAGGCTAAGACAGATAGTAAGCAGTAGAATTACTCAAACACAGTAATCCCTTCACTTGTGTTAGCATCAATTGAACCCTCAACCTCACCTGGACATTGACTGCACAAGACAAAGAGCTTTGGGCAGCCTTCCCCGCACTGTGCCTGAGGGTCATTTAGTATGTCTGTCTTCTCTCCATGATGATGAGACGCATAGGTCAGGGACAAATTAGTGTAGTCTGTTTTGTCCTTGTTTCTGATTCATAGTGGTTTCACATGAATTCTCCTCAAACTGAAAACACTGGAGTAAAACAGCCCCAAACACTGGCTTTTGATTTGAGACATCAAACGATCTGAGACTAGGACTTAGGGGCCCCTGGATAATGACGCTAACTGTGGTAGGGGTGACACTAGCTAGCATCAGGGTTCTGACATTCTCGCTTGAAGTCCTCACTTGTTCTCTGAAGGATTCATGGTAAGCTATCCACGGTATAGAAGATGGACTTGAAAATTTTTCAGTAAACAAAATCCAACAGAGAGCAAGGAAGTGATCATAGGCAGAAGGAAAGGGTCACCGCACTGCTTGCTGTTTTGGTGAAGTTTCCTTATGCATCCTTGTCCGTGAGACTTTTCTCTCTGCTTTTGTGAACATCCCAAAGGTTTCTGCTGTACAAGTTAGCCAAACACACTAGCACAAATGAACCCACGGTTTCCATAACAACGCACGATGGAACTTCCAAACAATAGGATTCGTATGAAAGCAAAACTGTGTAGCCGAGTGCCCACCTGTGTATGGAAGTCTTTTTCACAGGCTTAGGTGAGGTAAGATGCTAACCCATGCTGAGCTTGGTAATGTACCACCTGCATTTAGAAACCTGCCTGAGCTCTGAAATGTAAGGCAAAATCCCACTTTCGAGAGAGCTAAGCACAATAAATAATTAATGGCAATAAGCACCCTGCTAATATAAATGCAAATGCTGATCATTGAGCCTGCTCAATTTACATGCAAATGTCTTTTTAAAAATCTATCAATAGTCGAAAATCAATAGTGTTAGTGATGAGAAAGTGATTTCCAAAGCTTTTTTTTTATTATGATAAAAAAAAAATCAGTAAAAGCAGTTCTTCTGGCTCCCAGATCCCCTAAGGCCACAGCCCAGGTTTGGGAATCAGAATCTTCAAGTAGATACTGATTCATTCTACGACCTCAGGCAGTGCATCTGTGTCCTTGTTTCCCTAGGAAAGCAGCAAAGAATGTCCAGAGGCAGGGAAAGTTAGAGGTCATCTAGACATGAGCAGATGGGGGACACCCTGTGCCAGCGTACTTCCAGGGAAAAGATCCCGCAATGGCCAACTAGTTACAGTCTCGGATTCCCAAGTTCTTCTGTCCTCCCGGTTCCAAGAAGCCTGTTTTCTTTATCTGAGGTTGACAGACACAAACCACTAGTCATCTCCCCAAAGAAATGTCTGTGTGGATTCATCAGTTTGTACCACTTTACATAACAAAGGGGTCAAGTCAGGACACAAGCCGCATGCTGACTGTTTGACCGTGAAGCTAGAAGGATGGAGGATTAGCTGTGTGGTGTGTTCTGTGATAAGTCATTCCTTTATTGTATGATCATGACAGAGTGGCTATTATCGTTTCATTTCTGTTAAGTATTGCAGGGTGCTAGGCACATCTTAGCACCAATAAATGGCACAGCCACCTTTTAACTCATTCCACAGATAAAGACACTTAGACTGAGCCAGCGTACAGAAACCTCACAATGAACTGATAGTCTTCATTCTGGTTAAGAAACTTCAATTTCAGAACACACACACACACACACACACAGGCATATGCACACAAATGTGCACATGCCCCCATACCTATAAAGCTTCAAGTTTAAAATGAAACTCGACCTCCATGGTCGGAAATGAAGACAATTCTCTGTGGAACAAAACTCTAACCCCATGAATGGAAATGAAGCCAGGTTTCTATGGAATCTGTTACTGAGAGTCAGAAGGTCAACCGATATCATCAGACGAGACCCTGTAACCACACCATGTGAAACTGGTGATTTTAACTTTAACACACATGGAGTTTATGTTTATAACTGGAAGCTAGCAATGCACTTCAGAAATGGAGCTACCTTCCAGAGCTTTGGAAGAGACAGAGACAGACGTCCACCTACCCTCCAATTCAGAGTGCATGTTTGGGTTGACAGGTCTTTAAGTGGGGCCCGTTGTAAGGGAGCCAATTGTAGGGTTACTGGTGGGGGTGGGGAAGAGTTACAGATATGTCAGAGAAGCTGAAATGCTGGACAAGGAGCCAGAGGTCACCACCTGGTAGAAACAAACTGTCACCTGCATCAGTATAGAGAGGGATTAAAGCAATTGTGCGTGCCCAATATAAAATCCTACCAATGCCTGGGCTGCTGCTCCAAATGACAACTGAAGACTCTGTGTCCAGTGGGGCATTCAAGATAGTCTGTGACCTGCAATGAAGACAAAATACAGCTTTCCTAGCCAAAGCACCTCTCCATTTACTTATTTACTCCGAGCGCCTCTCTTGCTTCATCCTTCTTCTGGCTCGGTGTGATAGTGTACGGTTACTTAACAACATTTGGTGGTTCTCGAAAACACTCTCTGAAAGGCCAGTGCATAGTGTGTAAGACTACGGAAGTTCATAGACTCATCCCACTGCCCTGCAGGATAGGAATGGCATTAAGAGCGGAGATGAAAAGCTCTTCCTTAGCCATTCGAAGCATCGCGGAGCACATCCCCCCCAAAGACCAAGGTTCCTGCTTCTGAAATGTGACATCAGGACAGAAGCCTTTGAAAGTTTCCCAACTCCTCTTGCAGATAATCCGTGCCTTTGCTTCTACCAAAGCCAGACATGAAGTCTTATTTCCTGCTAAGAAGACAAAGAACCAACATCGCATGTCCCTTCTCATAAACAGAGGCCCTTCCATGCCACAGCCATAATCCACAGCCGGTAAAGACCTCCCAGTGTGGCTGTAAGAAGTCCCTCCCCCAAGTCCTCTAAGTCATCCTAATAAACTCGCTGGATTCCCAGAATGACTCCGGGGCAACTGTACCTGGGTTTGTTATTGAGCCCTGTTTCCTGCCAGGACCGTGCACCCTGTCTTTGGGCAGGGGTGGGGACAAGGTTTTCCATTTTGTAACCTCTCTGGAGGCAGATGGAGTAGAGGAAGGACAGCTTCCACAGAGACAGGGATGCTGAACAACAGATGTCCAAAAAAGGCTTAAAAGGGTACCAGCAACAAGAGTGCCCTCAAAGTGGCATGTTGATTCACAGACGGTGGCTGCTCAGAATTAGAGAAAGTGTTGGAAACACTCATAACAATTTCATGATGTTGCAAAATTGACCTCTGAAAGAAAATTGACAGCACAGGAGGAATTGCGCTCTTTCAAAGACTTCTTCCTAGCAAACAGTGTGAGCAGCCCGGGTTTAAAGCTGAATATAAACATGATAGGGAAATCTTAACGCATTCCTTTATTTTGAGACACTGAGTTAGAAGTACATGGTATAGATAATACAAATAAAAGTCAATGTGCTCTGTGGACTTAGATGGCCACATGGTGTGTTTATAATATGTGTCATTTTTTAGATCACTCCCTGTTTAACCATCACAATCAGTCAGAGAATAAGGAGAATCACAGACAACAAAGAACTGGACTAGGATACAGTAAGCAGGTGGCAGATTCTTGTAGCACTCAGTACATGATATCAGATTTTCTATAATGCCTCTCCACTCAAAAAAAATAAATTTAAATTGTTAACAACATCATTACTCAAATAAATACAATCTCCCCATGTTTCTATTTTTCTGTACTCTTCTGGTCTTAATCCATGAGCTAGGTCAACAGACATGTTAAGTATCTCTTGCTTTTTACTCTTAGCTGGACCCTCTGTTGTTTTACTTCTGATATTTTTAGGACAGCTGGTTACATCACTTGAAACACTCTGGCAGTGTCCCTAGGAGAAGGGAACACATCTTGTTCAGACAAAAATCACGCACAGTCCAATAGCACACAATGTAGTTCTTTCATTGAGCTTCCCGTGGGCTCTGCAGAAATTTCCTGTGTGGCTTCAGAGTGTTTGCCTTCCAGGCCTCCAGTTGTCTGCTATGAACTGGGGACTTACCCGCGAGCTATAAATTCTTGTTCCATTCAGGGGGATGATGGAAACTAAGAATAAAGTTGCTGCAGAAATAAATCTGTGACCTGGATATCATATGATAGTGCAGGTTTGTGGTGACGTTTGTGGATAGGCCATTTCTATCTTTACCTAATGAAGGAGAAGCATGTGAGAGAGAGACACATCTCTGTCACCATTCCTGAGTAGACAAGAATGCACAAAACAATGGGCAATGGAATTGCAAACCACTCTGTCTGTCATCAGAATTCCACATCCCTTGAATTTCATCCCAATGACATCATACTAGCACCTTACTAGCAAGTGGGTATTTTCTTGCTATGTCTCCAATGAGAAGGTTGAAATTCATCAATGGAGTTGCCCAGAGTATTATAATATATATTTGAGTGATTAGTTTTCTTTCCCAAGCACAGAGAAATACTTGGGTTTTATCATGCTATGATCTATTTTACTTGCTATGTATCTCGGCTAAACTGGGTTCTCATATGGAAATCAGCCACTACACGAAATTTCTTAACCCTCTTGAGCTGTCTTTTTATATTCAAAGGATAAGATAGAAAGAAAGCTGGGTGGAGAAATGATTAAGCATATCATTCACAGACCACTTTGCCTAAGTTGAATCACAGCTTAAGAATCCCCAGCTGTAAAACCCTGGGAATATTCGTCAGTCTCTCTCTTCTCAAGCAGTCTTTTCTGTGAAGTGAAAATTGTAACAGAGGACACCCACAGCCTAGAGAGATGACTCAGTAGGCAAAGTTGCCTGCTGCTAAGGCTGGTGGTCTGAGCTTTTTCCCGGGGCCCATAGAGCAGAGAGAGAAAACTGACTTCGGCAAGTTGTCCTCTGACCCATAATGATGCCCATGTACATACAAGCCAATAAAAAAATTAATTTTAAAATATCCTTTTGAAGGCTTCAATGAAAAGTCTTCACTTTATACAAAATTCAAATTCTTAAGACAATGTCTAGCCTATGCTAAGTATCACCTAACCTAAGCCTCCCTCAGATCCCTTCCGGGAAGAAATAACTATACTTTTGTAAAATTAATGAAATAAATTTATCTCTTAAAGAGAAAATTATAGATGAGTGTGAGGTTCACACCAACAGAAAGGAAGTAAGACAGCCACAAGTTCAAAGCCAGACTTAAGTGTATCATAAGTTCCAGGCCAGCTGGGCTACAAATAAGACCTTGTTTCAAAAGAAAGAGACAGAAGATTACAGAAAAATTTGGTGATCTCTGGTAGTTTCTTCCAGAGGACAAAATGAAATGAGCAAGATAAGCATAGGCAAAACAGGGGGACTTTTACGTAATGTCATTCAACTAAAAATTCATTCTCTACAGAAGAAACTAGGCCCTGTGGCAGGAGGATGGGGATATTAATCATGTCTGTGGATCAACAGAAGTGATGGGAAACAATCCACCACCATCTAGCATGCACTTACCTCACTGTGGAGCAATATAGAGTTCTCAATTGCCTTTACTAATATGCTGAGATGGCCACCTTTCTTTATTCTCTTCTGGAATTGTTCATTGCTTGAGATTCCCAACGCCCTAGTCATCTCCTAAGTTAAAAATAAAAGTCGAGTATTTTTAAAACTCAACCTAACCTCTGCCTTGTTAATCTCACTATACTAAATAAGAGATTTCACGGGACTCTTGATCAAAATCTTATGTCATAAACAAAAGTTAATTTTAATGAATCTGAGACTAAAACACATATAAGTCTATAAAACTTTTAGTGAATAAGAGGAAAAAAATCTTCCCGAATTTTCTATAAGCAACAGATTCTCATCTGGGCCTAGTAGGCACAAAACCCCGGGTTCGGTTGTGAAAAGAAAGTAGAAAAGGAAAATTTAGACTCAATACCAAAACAAGTTCCATAAAAGGAAGAAAGAAATTGAGCATCATCAACATTTCAAACTTTTGCTCTAGACCATTAAGAGAATGAGCAGAAATTACAAACCACGTTCAACAAATTGTGCCTTAATGACTCGGGAATTCAACCACAAAAACCAAAAAAAAAGCCTCCAATAAAAAAAAAAAGTAGATGATTTGAATAGATAATTCACTAAGAAAAAGTAAACAAACAGCAATTAAGCCCATGGAAACAAGCTGGACATTTTCGGTCACTTGAGTGATGCCAGTTCTTGGGGGTAAGAGGAGGATCCACAAGAGACAAAGAAGAGACGGGAAAGGGTTGTGTTAGGAAAGTGCCAATCCATCCATGGGTAAAAAACCATAATGACACCCACTGTGTCTGTTACACTTCTCAATGCCGTAACAGAACACCTGGCAGAGGCAACTTGAGGATTAGCTCGAGGGGACAGTCCATCATTGTGGGGAAGTCATCATGTCAGAGACCAGGGATGTGGATCCATTCCACCTTGACCAAAGGCCGGAGAGTTCAAGCCTATTCTTGCTACTTCAAGATTATTGACAGGACGTTTGACTCAAGGTGTAGCTACTAACAGGATGTTTTGGCCTAGACTGTGGCTTCTTGATGCTTGGGGTATTGAGAAGGTGATTACTTTGTTTGTTCCTTGTATCTTGGTAAAGAAGTCTTTTTTGTCTTCCTGCTCCTCTCTGGAATGGGGTATAGAAAGCCTATAAGACATAAACTCGGGCAGATTCAGTATTCACTGGGTTACCCTCCTGATTCTCTCCTATATCTCTTCTTTTGTATCTTGATTTCTTCTACTTTCTATTTCTTAATCGTCACGCTTTCCTCCAAGCCCAGACAAACAAACCGGGTGGGACTTAACTGATGTTGTCATCCAGACACAGGATAAGGCATCATCCCATCAGGATTGGGAGGCAGCTGGTCACGCCGCACCCATGGTCAGGAAACAGAGAGAGACAGAAGCTGAAGCTCAACTCACTTTCTCCTTTTTCATCCTTTTACACAGCATGTAGAATGGAGCTGCCCATACATAGGTAAATTATTCTACCTTATTAAACCAAGTCTAGAAGCTTCCTCAAAGACACACCTTGAGTGATTCTAAATCTTGTGAAGCTGACAGTGTCAACCATCACATACCCATTGCTGTCTACACCAACTAAACGTATTGTTTTAAAACACTGAAAGGAAGCACATGGGAGTAAGGCAATTAGAAGCATAGGCAAAGATTGTAGCAACATACGCACTGTGTGTGTGTGTGTGTGTGTGTATTCTAGTATGGTAGGCAGAAAAACTATCGATAAAAAAAATCAATAGCTGAGCAATTTTGATCTCAGACTATTACAAACAAGCCTATTTGAATGACCGGAATAAAACTTTGTGGCACTAGCCAATACTAAAAGCTAGCAAGGATGTCTAGAAACTGGATCCCTTACACATACTTGTGTATTGTTGGAATAGAAGACAATACCACTCTCTGGAAGAGTGTAACTATTTCTTCTAGAACTAAAAATAGATGTGTTGTCCCACCCAGCAGGTTCACTCTTAGCTGTTTATTCTACAGAATCCAAACTTACTTCCATGAAGAAAATGGTTTAATATGATGTGACCAGTGAAAAGTAATATTAATTTATCATTAAAATAGAAAATGATAATAACTGGGCAGAATTAGATTTAAAATGATACTAAAACAATGTCAAGTTTCAGAAATTAAAACTACAGATTAGACTAAGAGTTTGCAGGGAATGACTGGAAAGATTAGAGCTATAGGGAAGCAGGATTAATGAGCATGGTAGTTTTATCCCCCCACCAAGTGTATCCATGAAAATATTCACATAATTTATTTTTAATTAAACAAATTATTTTTAAGAAAGAAGAAGAAAAGAAAACCAGGAACTGCACAGTCATTGCCTAGGGCACTAGATTCATTGAGGAGGTAAAGACAGAGACCTTAAAACAAGGGAATAAATAGGAAAAGAAACAGAGGGTTCCAAGAGGAATAGGGCTGAAGTATTTAGTTTGTCACATCAAAACCTAGACAACGTCAGGGAGAGAAACAATTTAGAGCCTAGGAAGGAGACCCAAAGAAGGTAGGACCAGAAAGAAGACAAAGATAGGATGACAAACCAAAACAACACGCTGAATATCTGGAGAGAACTAATTCTGTTTGGTGTCTTGTGGTGGTTTGAATAGGAATGGCCCCAATGGACTCATAGAGTCCAATGAATGACCATGAGGGAGTGGATATTTGAGAGGGATTAGGAAGTGTGGCCTCATGAGAGTAGGTGTGACCTTGTTAAAAGAAGTGTGATAATGGGGGGCAGGCTTTGGGGATTCAAAACTCAAGCCAGGCCCAGTGTCTTGTCTCTCTTCCTGCTGCCTGTGGATCTGGATGTAGGAACTCTCAAGCTGTTTCTCCAGCACCATCTGCTTCCTGCCATGATGACAATGAACTAAACCTCTGGAACTGTAAGCAAACCCCAATTAAGTGCTTTCCTTTATAATAATTGCTGTGGTCATGGTGTCTCTTCACAGCAATAGAACTCTGGCCAATACCACATCACAGGATAATCGTAGCAAATCGTATATCCAAGCTTCTAGCATAAATAATTAGAAAAGATAATAATATCCTTTGGTAACACAATTCATTTTTTTATTTATTTTGATTTCCACATGTAAGTCCACAGGGGACCTTTTAAAACCAAGCTCTTAATTGCTCCTTCCACACGAAGCAAGGGATGAAGGCACAAATTCAGAGGCAATGAGCATCATTTTGACAAGATTAACCATCTAAACACCTTCAGGCTGCTGTTTCCACCAAGCCCTGTTCTCAGAACACCCAGGTATACTTGCTGAATTCTGAGGTGGTTTGAGAATGATGTGTTCCAAGGCAAAACTGAATCCCAAAAGAAAATTAAATACAAGATGGAGCATGAACTTGTGACCTAGATTTCGACCAAGTAAGTTACCTCTCCGAGATTGCCTTTCTCCATCCATAAAATGGGAATAGTAATATCCACTGTAAAGAACAGCATGGGAATTAAATAAAATACTCTGGGAAAGGCATCAGTTACATGCACGGCATGTTCCAGGTGCTTTATGGATATTAATTATTATAACTGTTATGTGTAGTTACCCTAAACCAAGTGAGAAAACAGAAATACAAGATGATGATCAACAAAAGTCGGGGGAGGGAGGCAAATCATTTCTTTCCAAGTGAGATTTTAGGATACACAGTCCTTGCAGTCAAAATCTCAGACCTGAACATTCACATTACAAGGCCAAACTAAGGAGGCTTTTTCACGGAGACAGAGTGTACCAAAGCAATACTTTATTTGGCTGTACATCTGTTTACGAATCTTCACCGCTGTCTCTGAAAATGAAGAAATATGGCCCTCATTTGGTTTGGATTGTGCACGTCTTTATAATTTTCACAGAAGTTTCTCTATCCTTTCACTTACTGGGAAAAAAAAAGGAAAGAAATCCATTTCAGGTCATTCAGAAAGGATAGTGGGAGATGAAGGCTCTGTGGTATCAGTAAGGTTCGGAAGATATCTTTACACTCTGGGATCAGGGAGCAGAGCAAGACCCTGTGAACCATTAGCATGGCCATGCTCACCTAGCCTGTGGCTTCATCCAAATCAACTCAAGCCATATGATGTAACCCACTGGTCGCCACTGGTCACTGATCAGAAAGAATTTTGATATTAGAAGGAAACGCACAAGATAAAACAGGGTCCAAGCAATAAAGTTTTCTATGTGATTTCAGGAAGATGAGGGTGGAGGTCCCAGGGTGAAGGGAGAAGTGTGCAGAAATGTGTGGCTAGCACCATAGAGGAAAGACGTGTCAATTTCAGAGAAAGTGACAGAGGCTAGGATTCTAGCCAGCTGGGGTGTGGTCCTGAAGATGACTAACTTGGACAGTGTTATTAGTGGAAATGTCATTCTAGGTCATGAGAAAGATTTGGAGAATAAGTCACTTATATCATCTCCTACTTCTTAAAAAAAATAGAAAGATGGGGAATTTGATCTATAATGTGCTGGCTAAGTTTTTGGAAATCCAGTACGGAAAAAGTGTTTCTATTAAATCTATTCTATCTTCCCCTGCAAAACCCTAAGGCTTTTTCCTTCGGAAGTCCTGTAAAGCTCCCTAAGCCGAGAGCCTCTGCCTGTGAAATTGAGACTGAGGAAGACCTCTATAGACCAGAGACAGGGGGAGCATAGAGTGCAGGGTGGGTGGCATGAACACAGTACTTCCATCTTCAAAGCTGTCTCTGATTGTTAATTAATCCACCCTTTCCGCACCCAAACACAGCAGGAAACAGGCATCTAAAAAACCGGTCAGAATTAGGCAGAAGGAACACCAAGAGTCACAAAGCACATATAGTAAAGAAAGGACATTGAGCCTATAATTCATGATCCTAGAGAAGCTAAATAAGAAGGTGAACCCAAAGAAAAACATATAGGCATCCTCCTGGATATTAACCTTCATCAGGCGATGAAAGGAGACAGAGACAGAGACCCACATTGGAGCACCGGACAGAAATCTCAAGGTCCAAATCAGGAACAGGAGAGAGAGCACGAGCAAGGAACTCAGGACCGCGAGGGGTGCACCCACACACTGAGAGAATGGGGATGTTCTATCGGGAACTCACCAAGGCCAGCTGGCCTGGGCCTGAAAAAGCCTGGGATAAAACCGGACTCACTGAACATAGAGGACAATGGGGACTGCTGAGAACTCAAGAACAATGGCACTGGGTTTTGATCCTACTGCACGTACTGGCTTTGGGGAGCCTAGGCAGTTTGGATGTTCACCTTAGGAGACCTGGATGGAGGTGGGAGGTCCTTGGACTCCCCACAGGGCAGGGAACCCTGACTGCTCTTCTGGCTGATGAGAGAGGGGGAGTTGATTGGAGGAGGGGGAGAGAAATGGGAGGCGGTGACGGGGAGGAGACAGAAATCTTTAATAAATAAATAAATAATATAAATAAATAAATAAATAAATAAATAAAGAGTGTGAGTGATACCACAAACCAGGACCACCCTCACTTAAAAATATAACATTGCGTTGGAATACTCCAAACATTGAGATAAGGTCATCTCAGGTGAAAAGCACTTAGTGCTACCACATGCCAACTTCTAAAAATATTCTTAGTAAAGAAGATAAATAAATTTTAATCCAAACAATCATCCTTGCTTCTCCTGTGTTTGTTAATCTAACCGTGAGCAAGAAAGAAAACCTTGCTAAGCCAGAAAGCACTAGATGATCAAAGAAAAAATAGGATTCAATAGGAAAACACATCAAGATAGGCAGAGTTAAACAGAGAGAGAGAGAGAGAGAGAGAGAGAGAGAGAGAGAGAGAGAGAGAGAGGTGGGGGATAAAGAGAGGGAAGGGTGGAGAAAGAGAAGGAGGGAGGGAAGGGGACTGGTTACTTATTACTAAAATGATTTGGTTTAATCATTTTCAAATTTGTAAAAGACCTAATTCTTTTAGGAGATTTGGCACCCGACCTTGAGAACATGATTCATATCTGTTAGTGGACCTTAACAGACCATTTGTTTAAAAATATTCTAAAATATCAAAAGTAGACACAGAGTATACAAAACTACACAAAAGAATCTTATTCATGAAAGTATTTTCATAGAAATTATCATTTTTATCAATTTTTGTAAATAAGTGGCCTAAAAAGACACTCCATTCTCAGTAGGTTCCCTTCATGGTATACAAAGTACTAGAAAACAAAGTCACAATTGTTTCTCTTTTAATATCTCTAGCCGGATTCAAATCTTGGCTCTTGTAAGAATGTTAGTAGGCAGGTGCTATGAGGGAAGGATATTAGACATGGAAATATAGTATGGATATATTTTTTCAAGATTTATTTATCCTATTTGTATTGTGAGTGCCTGCTGGTCTGTGTGAGCACCGTGTGCACTCAGTGCCCACGGAATCAGAAAAGGGCATTAGATTTCCTGAAATTGGAGTTGCAGGTAGTTATAAGCCACCATGGAGGTGCTGGGAAATGAACCCAGTTCCTCTGCAGGAGCGGTAAGGGCCCTTAACCACTAAGCCATCTCGTCAGCTCACAGGAAATATATTTTGAAAGAAACTTCTTTACAAAAGGCAGACTAGGCAACTTATGGATATTATAGAAAAGCCATGAAAGAATTGTTCACAGCTGGTCATGTTTTGAGAGATTTGGCACGTATGATCACTTCTGTCTCCAACTTCCCACAAGGTGTTCAAATCACTGAATGTGCCTTAAAATACTAACAGTATAAAAGGTCCTTCCTGTTCTGAAACTTGACTGGATTCATTCCCCCACCCTACTTCACCCCAACCACCTCCCCGATGCTGATCCACAAGTTCTCCAGTGAGAGACCCCATTATTTTCCTCTGCCCAAAGTGGCTTTATAGACTGAGCCACCTCCTATCTCCTTTGTACCTACAGAAGCCTACATTTCCAAATCTGTCAGCCATCAAACTTTATTCCTTAGGTCAGTGAAGCAATTGAGAAAGAAGCAGGGGGTACAGAAGAACAAATCTTGAGACTGAGGATGAGGTCTCCTTTCCCAAGGAGTTCCCGTTTTCCACAAGAAAAACCCAATGCACCGCTATTAGCCAAGGAACCGCCAACGCCTCTTTAGAGCAACTCCACGGCTCATGCTATTGTGGCCAGTAAGCATTCTGTGTTTCAAGAATGAATTTGCTGAGAAATCGGGTAATGACTGAAGCAGATACAAATGACTAAATTAGCATAAATGTGGAAAAGTTCAATAAGAAGATACATAATTGGTGGTTAGTCATGTCTTAACTTAATTCTGAAGCATCAGCATCAAGATATTGATTGTTCTTCCCAGCTGGGACTCACCCCATTTTCTCCTTGTTGATTGAAATAAAAATTGCTGAAGGTAGCTTCTTTTGCATTACTTGTGGTTATGTGCCGTGTGCAAAAAAGAAAAAAAAAAGAGGAATCCATTCCCTAACATTAAGTCTCCATCAAACACCTCAATTTTGTGGGCTTGGGCCATCAATCCATAGGAATACAGCAAGTGGTTTGGGTTTGGCTTCTCAGATATTTGTAATATTTTGTGTTTTCTACAAACTTTTATTGCATTCGTATTTATCCTCACATGATCTCAGTTTGGTTTTTTCAACATATGTGGCTGACAACTGTAATACAATGACTATTTCTCTTCCCATTTTCATTGAAACAGAAACATTTATAAGAGACGTTAATAACGGCGCCATAATCGCAGCCTGTTCTATTTTGAACTGGTAGTAGATTTCTCTGCCAAAAACAATCCAAAATGGGGAATCAAACATGTGGTCAAAGCCACAGCAAAGTTTTGAAGTTGACACAGGGTCAGAAACTCAGAGAGGGTAACTGGGAACACGATGGGAGACCGAAAAATAGCACAGGGGTTGCAAAGCTTTGCTTCTGCAAGTATTTACTGGGTGAATCATTGTGCTTCCTCTACTAAAACTAAAAAGCTAAAACCCAGACTACACTAGTGGTCTCTACACAGAAATTCTTACACGGGGCTTTCCAAAAAGCATAAACGTCATAAAAGTATTGAACATTTAAGAGTATTTTTTCTAGAATATGAGAACTGAGAAATATTATTCATTACCTAGATCCACTTTAACCTTTAGATGCAGTAACAATGAGGCAGGAAGAAGATAGGAAGAAACTTCGTAAACGCACACACCTGTGTGCGTGCAAGCACGCAGAGCACCCTATACCTCTCACCCCTATTCAATTGATAATGATTAGATTGTAGCAACAGAAAGTTAAGCCCCCAGCCCTGCTTTTGCTCGGAGTGCTTGACAAGCATGAACCTCCAACCAGCGTCAGTCTTCAACATATCCCCATTCCTGAAAGAGTGTGAATGTAAGCCTAACATCTTATGTGCGATTTATGGTTGAAATCAGCTACACGCTGCTGTATTAATGAGTGTCAATGCATATACATTTATTTGGGCTTATGGCTCCAGTAAGCTAAACATCCATGGAGGTGGGGAAGGAATGACAGCTAGACCAGGGCAGTGGACATCACATCTCAACTGGATCCAGGAAGCAGACCAAGAGCTAAAAGTAGAGAGAGTCTAACACCCTGGAAGACTGTTTCAAGTGACAACCTTCCTTCAGCAAGGCTGCACTTCCTAAGGGTCCCCTCAGTGCCACAAACAGGACCCCCAGCTGGCGACCGTGTGTTCAAATACACAAGACTGTGGGGAACATTTCTCACTGAAACCGCCACCGCTACCACACCCCTTTCACTTGAGTGTCTGTATGTGTTCCATGTGATCACGGGAAGCACAGGACATTGTCAGGACAGCTCCTGCCCATGATGGTTTATGGCCATCCGAGTCCTTATTAATGAGAACTTAATGAAAAGGCGAATGATTTTAATTTCTCCAAGTTCAGTTCCTTCACCAGGCAAGCACAGAGTTCCATTGCATTTTGTGGGGATGCGATTGATGATGTAGTGCAAAGCAGTCTAAACATGCAAGTTCCTGACACAGTAGTCGGCAGGATCCTGGGCACACGCTGCCTGGTTGTACCACCTCAGGGCTAAGAACACCAAGGCCTGCCTGTCTCTCCCATAGCTCCACCTCACATTCAGAGCTCATCCCACAAAGTACCTCAACTCACTACTGCCCCCACAATGTCCCTTTGGCTCCTTCAGGCCCATACCCACTTGAACCATTTCTCATTTGCTGTTCTGTCTGTTACATTCTTCTTCCAGGAGCCACACCACTTCCTAGTCCCTGCAAGTCCTCACTCAAGTGTGAGTTCTCAGTGAGAGCTCTCTTTACCACCCATGTGGAAGGTTCATCTCACCTTCCTTAGGAGACTCTAGGTTCTCTTCCCATAGGCTGCAGTATTTTTTTCTTCTCCACTAGGTTTCTTGAGGGGTGCAGAGACACTCAAGCCAGAGGACTGATGTAATATTCCAGAACAGTGTCTATAATGTGGTGTGCACTATGTATACTTATATTCATTCAATCAATGGACTTATCCTTATTTTGGGTTTGTGTTGCTGGTCAGGTTCAAGGCCTCTGGCTTCTGGTACAGCATCAATGATAGACCCTCACTGAATCTCCTCTCAGATGCCCTGCTGTTGTTGCCCCAAGTCATAAAGATCCTGCAGCTGTGGTCCTGCAGGGCCAGGCCCTTCACACACTCCAGCAGGTCAAAGATGGGGTAGATGTTCGGGAGTGACAACTCTGGATGTGTGCCTGGGTGGTGTCTGAGATGGTCAGTCCTGGCCACTGGGAACACCCCCTCAGACAAGGGGCCTAGCCCATGCAAGGTGAGGGGTGAGGCCAGCTTTCTCAAATGTGGAAGCAGCTCTTCTATGAAGCGTGCGGCCAACAGGGGATTGGGTCAGTGAGGGGGGTTGGTTCTCCCTGACCCAGTGAGGGTGGGGGCTGGCTCAGCACTGTATTATTTCCTCATAGCAGCATTGTTTGTAATAGGCAGAGCCTGGAAACAACCTAGATGCCCCTCAACAGATGAATGGATAAAGAAAATGTGATATATTTACACAATTTACAGCAGTAAAAAACCATGACGGCTTGAAATGGATGCAGGCAAACTAAAAAAATCATCCTGAGTGAGGTAACCCAGACCCAGAAAGACAAACGTGGTATGTACTCACTTATAAGTGGATAGCAGATGTAAAGCAAAGGTTAATGGCTCCAGAGAAGCTAGGTAACAAGGGGAAGCCTAAGAGAGACACACGTGGATCCCCCGAGGAAGGGGAAATAGACAAGATCTGAGTAAACTGGGAGTGTGAGGGGTAGGGCAGAGGATGGAAGGGAATGGGAAAAGAGGTGAGAAGGGAGGAGGGATGAGAATATGAGGGATCAGGATGGCCAAGTTGGGGGAAGATCAGAGAGGGAAAGCAAGGAAAGAGATATCTTGATAGAGGCATCCATTATGGGGTTAGCAAGAAACCTGGCACTAGAGAAATTCCCAGGAATTCGCAAGGATGACCTCAGCTAAGACCCTAAGCAACAGAGGAGAGGGTGCCTGAATTCCCCTGCAATCAGATTGATGACTACCTTAATTGTCATCACAGAACCTTCATCCAGTAACTGATGGAAGCACTTGCAGAGATCCACAGTTAAGCACTGGACCGAGCTACTGGAAACCAATCGTGAGAAGGAGGAGCAATAATATGAGCAAAGGGATCATGACCATGATGGGGAAACTCACAGAAACAGTTAGCCCGAGCTAGTGGGGGATCACTGAATCCAGAATGACAGCTGGGGAACCTGCCTTGTACTGAACTAGGCCCTCTGAATGTGGGGGACAGCTGTATGACTTGGGCAGTCTGTGGAGTCACTGGCAGTGGGACCAGGATTTAAACTGGCCTTTTTGGAGCCCATTGCCTGTGGAGGGATCCCTTGCTCAGCCTAGATACAGGGGTGGGAGAGCTTGGTCCTGCCTCCGTGTGATATGACAGACTGCTGACTCCCCATGGGAGACCTCAGCCTTTCTAAAAAGTGGAAGGAGGTGGAGTGGGGGATGGTGAAGGAAGCAGGAGAAAGGGAGTGAGAGGGAACTGGTATGTAAAATAAAAAAGATTGCTTTAAAAAAAATAAAATTAAAAAATAACCTTCACCGTTACTATTTCTCACCTCTCACTTCCTCACAACCCCTCCACATTGTCCTGTGTTCCTGAATTGCGGATTGCAAATGTCAAGGGCCGAAGTCTGGGGATCTTATCTTTTTTGGCCACTCAAACATTCAGTGATGCTCACCATTTTATTTTGTCTTGGCATCTTTTCCTGACTTCTAGAAATTATGCTTTCTGTCTTTCTTCCTTTCTTCCCTCCCTCCCTCCCTCCTTCCCTCCATCCCTCCCTCCTTCTTTCCTTCCTTCCTTCCTTTCTTCTTCCCTCTTCCCTGTCTCGTTCTTGCTTTCTGGTTCTCTCTCTCTCTCTCTCTCTCTCTCTCTCTCTTCTTAATTACAAATTTTGTTCTCCCCAGTCACTTCTTAGTCTTCCTTTTTATCCCCAGGTTCATGAGTCTATTCTCAGTGACTCTGTTTAAATCATGCCCTTGCCTTCACGCCAGGTCTAGTGGCTGCACCCAGGCTGTTGCAGCAGCCATTTCTCATCTCTGATGCAGAGGAATGCCTTTCCTTCCTGGAGATCTCTGTCAATCACCTGCTAGTGCCGTATTTCCTCAGAAGGAACTGAAGTTAGCCCCTTTCTTGAGTCACTTTTTCTCTTATTTGTGGCAATACAAAAAGAAAAAAGGAAAAAAAAGCAGTCTCCTATTCTTCTCTAGGAAAACTATCCGACTGTGTGCTTTTTGCTGTTGTTTTGTTTGGAAACCAGGTCTGTCTCTAGAGCACAGGCTGGCCTGAAATTCACTACATACTCCATGCAAGTCTCTATGTCATGGTCTTCCTCCTGCATTCACCTCCCAAATGTTGGGCTTATAAGCAAAAATCACTATATCTGCTTTAAGATCTCTGTATGTATGCAGTTTCTCCTATACTAAGGAGTGTGTTGCCTTCTGATGGTCTTCAGTTAAATATCATTTACAGTATATTTCAATAAAAATCGGACACTTTGAGAAAACAAAAAAGAATCTAAATGTTCACACTTTGAGGCTTTTGGTTTCTCCTCATTTGTGTGCCCTCTCTCCCTTTCTCCCTCCTCCTTCTTCTTGCTCTTGAGTTAACCCACCTCCACCATTTGCCCTGTTTCTGTAGCGCGTTGCTTATGATTCTTTTGTAGCATGTTGATTTTATTATATTTTATTATAGCTTCTGCAACTATCTGTACACAGTCATACTTATCCATATATTATATTTAGGGTAAACTGTCCAAAATATTTTAATTAGCCCCATTGATTGATTTCAACTGTATCTTACAATATTATATTGGTTAAAATACATTGTATCTGTCCTTAATTTTTAGAAATCTCTCAATAGAGGAATATTGAGTAAATATATATATATGTTATACATTTTAAATTTTATTTCCTTTAGAAATGAAGGAAGAGAAATAACTGCAGTTTTATTTTTTAAAACATTCTAGTAACCAGCATAATATCTGCTCTCCCTCAGAGAACTCAATCAAAAGATGGCAGCTGCAAATCCTGTTTTCAGAGGTGATTTTCTTGTTTTCTCCTGCTCTTCATGATTAGCTTTGATTCTTCCACATCCCTATCTGCCAGACTCACCACAATCAAGTGCAGAACCTTGGGGCATTAATAACCTGCAAAACACGTGCAAGTGTTTAGGGTAGAATATGTACATAAAAATTTGTAAGAAAACCTCTTTCAAAACAGGTAAGGAAAATATTCTTCAAAATAGAGCTCTTCTTTACTGAAACTCTGGAGAACTCAGGCCTCAGAACTTACTAATTTTAATGGCGTAATTCTAAAATCCGCATCTCTTCACTACCCAAACAAGTAACTACTATGAACAAGAGAAACCAATGACTCTTTTTATAGCATCTTCATATAAAAAGCTCCATAACATCCAGATGACTGATGTCAGCACAGTGGATGAAGGGCATTAATAGGCATTGGGAAATCCCTGAGAATCCATCATCCTGAGAGACAGCGCGGTGCCCACCGGGACTCCGAAGGGACTGAAATGAAATATGCCATCGCCTCCCCAGAGGTTAATCGATCATACTTCTGGTGCTACTTGGTTTGACATAACCAAATTTGCACTGAAAATCAACTCATCTGTCTTTGTTCTGGTCAACTTAAAAATCTTAATCCCATTTGACCTTTCCTGAGGTGCAGTCAAAGAAAAACAGATTTTTTTTTTTTGAGCGAGGCCTGCCCCTTTTATCTATATTACAGCCACCTGAGCGGTTCCATCTCTGTTTTAATTCGAGAGTGCTGAATGGCCTGTGACAAATCTGCTCACTGGCTTGTTGGGCCCTGAGGCAAGAAAACTGGAAGACTTTATTTGTTTTATTTTGAGATGCTAAAGGAAATTCCCTTTAAGGAAGATGAAAGAGAGAAAGAAGGCAAACGGGAAGGAATGACATAATGCCCCGATTCACCATATGACTGAGGCAGAAATAAATCCAGAAAAGTCATTGACTCTGCACCATCAAGCAACTCTCCCATAGACACTGTCACCCCAACTGGACTCTCCCCGTGGCCTCCAGCAGGCAGGCCATCCTGTGTGCCTTCCATCTGTTTTGATTTACCCGACTTAGCACTCACTCCCTGAAGAGACGCCATGCTCTGCATGCACAGTTTTACTTTCCGAAAATACAGAAGGCTTCAAGTTTTACTTCAAAGATGAAGGGACTCTCCACCCCACCTCCCACTTTCCAACTCTTTCATCAAATCTTTTTCTTCATCTCTTTCATTTAATGTTAAAACTTCCTCATTGTCCCATAATATCTTTTATTCTAGAAATTCTCCCCCAGGAAAATCTAAGGATCTCTGGAGATTATGGGTGAATCTTACATATTTTAATTTTTTAATTACATTTTTTTTCAAGATAAGGTTTCTCTGTGTAACAGTCCTAACTGCCCTGGAACTAGCTCTTGTAGACCAGGCTGGCCTCGAATTCACAGAGATTAGCCTGCCTCTGCCTCCCCAGTGCTGGGATTGAAGGCATGCGCCTCGGCCACCCGACTTGAATTAAATTATTTTTAATTAGATTTTATTTGTTTATTGGAGGCATTGCATGTCACAGCACTTGCGTGGAGGTCAGAAGAAAACAAGAATCAATCCTCCTCCATCATATGATTGGTTCCTAGGGGTCAGACTCAGATTGTCAGGCTTGGCAGCAAACATTTCTACCCTTCTGAGCCATATCACCAGGCCAAATTTCTTATGTTTAAAACCAGGCTGTGTATCCAGCACCTATTCAAGGGGAAGGCAAATCAAATCAGCTGCGACGAACACACACATCCATTCTTTTTGGTGACCAAACGCTGCCTGAGCAGAAAGAATAAATACCCACAAGCAAGGTTAGCCTGTGAAAAGTTCCCATTTGAATGTGACCCAGAAGTCCTGCCGTACATGTCTTGAGGGCATCTCAGGCTGATCACACATATGACAGGTGTGTGAGCGTAGTGGTACAAAAAGAAGTTATTGTTCTTTTTGATACTCGATCCTCACACATAGCTCTTGCTGTGGGCACATTAATGATTTGGGGAAGTGAAACCCTGTCACGAAAACACTTTAGCCTGTAATCTTTGAAATGCCAGTCATCTTTTCTTTTCTTGTTTGGTTTTTTGAGACAGGGTTTCTCTGTGTAACAGTCCTAGCTGTCCTGGAACTCGATTTGTAGACCAGGCTGGCCTCAAACTCACGGAGAACTGCCTGCCTCTGTCTCTCAAGTGCTGGGATTAAAGATGTGTGTCACCACCGCCCAGCTGCCAGCTATCTTTTCAAGGTAAAGAACAATGATCCAGAAACTGCAAGCTATTTTGAATCTAGCTGGAAGAAATAAATGAATCGAAGCCTCATCTCATAGTCTTCCCGAGTCACAGCTGGAGAGTGGTCCAGGCGCTTTGCTCTTGTTTCCATGTGTGTGGTTTTGAGGGTCAATATCCGTTAAGTTTGCCATTTGTGCTATTTTGGCATAAACTTATTCAATAGTCCTCTTAAAGATTAGTATTACAGTGGAAATAAAAACAACACATACAAGCCAGGCTGGCACTGCTTCTTGAGTGAGCAATACCCTTACATCTTTCAACTGTATGGCAATTTTACCACGGGCCCAATCAACAGAGACGGCCAACACAAATATGTCAGCCACGACTGATTTGTATGAATTAATAAGTATTTAATGAGCTTTCACTGCTAGTTTGCATAACTCCTGCAGACATCCACCTCCTTCCTGCATTTCTCTCTTGTGTCTAAAAGCAACTTAAAACAGTAGCCAAGAAAAAAATGTACAGTAAGTATTATTTGGTTCAAGAGCATTTACTTTGGAGAGCATTAAAGATCCAAGTTTGGCTGTGGCATTTTCCACACTACCGTTCAACATATTTATCACGCATGTCTCTTCTAGTCTAGAAGTCTGTGATATTTAAAACCTTGGAATCAGTTGTCCCCAGTTCTGGAATCCGTGAGTGTTCATTTGTCAGCCTTTCCTACTTTGATGTGTGAATGTTTCTTCTGTGTGATCATTCTTTCGGACACAAGCAAGTGGTTGCAGAATCAGGACAAATTCATGAGATCAAAGTCGCCTAAGAACATGCAGAAAAGTCTGACCATGTTCCAAAAGCTAATACTTTGTGGAAATTCAATAACGTGTACTTTACCAAGTCTATATTTAACGTACAGGAGTAAAAAGAATTTAAACAAAAAACCTTGATGTTAATCCATGGGTATTATTTTCAAATCATTCCAAAGTCCCATGATCTTAAACACTGCTATCAATGACATCAACAGCATTTACAACACCTGGGAATATGAAAAGTTCTTTTCTGTGAGATATATAAACGCCATGGAGGAGCTGAGAAGATGGTTCAGTGGGTAAAGCATTTGTCACTCAAGTGTAAGGACCAGAGATTGGATCTCCAGCACACATGCAAATGTCAGGTGGTGATAGGGGCCACTTATAATTCCAGCATTCAGGAGTCAAAGACGTCTGACTAATTTTTTTAAAAAAAAAGAAAAGAAAAACTGGCAGGCTTTGGGTTCAATGAGAGATCCTGCTTCAATGTCTAATGTGGAAAATAATTGAAGAAGATATCTTATGTCAATCCCTGGCCTATACACACATACATGTATGTATACTACATCCATGCAAACATGCATACACACATGCACACACTACACACATAAACATGCAAAAAAAACTTCCTATAAAAAAGATGAGACAGGACTGATTTATTTTACTTAATTTTCAGAGGAGGCAGCTAAGACCAAGCTGGATGAAACAGTCTACTTGTAGGTCCCAAGTGGAAACTAAATTAGAACCAAGACTGTGGAGCAGGAAAAGCCGGCATGTTTTATAATATAGGAAGACCACATTTAATAAAAAAAATAATAATAAAGGTAAAATAGCAACAGTAGTCATGCTGACATTTTCATCATAGCTGGGAAAGACTAAAATAGAATATACGCAGCATTTGGAAATAGCAGTTCATAGAAGATGAGGTGCATTTGGAAATATGAGTAGAGATTTTCTATCTAAAAAAAGACCTGAGGCTCATCATCTATGGACCCACTGGTCCTCTCAGTTTCCATGAGCTGCAGGAGAGCCAGCTACCTGAACCTACCAATCCACCTCTCTTAGCAGGACACACAGGATGAATGTCCTCATTTTAGAAAGTCTTCAGCTTGTGTATTTATGGCTCCTGAAATGGGCACAGCCCTTTCAGCTTTACAAAGCACTGACTCACAAACCGCTGTGCTCTGTTCCCACAAAAATCTCATGAATGTGCCAGAGTGGGCACCATCCTCTCTATCCATTCAGGAAGACTCTAACCCACAGGAATGCAATAGCCCACACCAGTAAACTAGAGAGCTAGCAAGCCACAGGGGTGCTAGGAGAACTTGGATCTCTGATCTCAAGCCTACGGGGTCTTTCCTACTGGCATTACTTCCTATCTGACAACATG
Source organism: Microtus pennsylvanicus (assembly GCF_037038515.1). Lineage (NCBI taxonomy): Eukaryota > Metazoa > Chordata > Mammalia > Rodentia > Cricetidae > Microtus > Microtus pennsylvanicus. The sequence goes on from NC_134595.1 coordinate 44,283,737, forward strand.
TCTAATTATGTATGTCAGTAAGACTGCATCTCTTTGAAAGTGGCACCATGGAACAAAATGTTTCTATGAAGGACATCACTGCCTATATTTGATAGACTAGTCACAAAAACATACTCTCCCCTAAATTCATTGTTCCCTCTCTCTCTCTTTATCCCTGTCTCCCCCACCACCATGGTGTGTGTGGTGTGGTGTGGTGTGGTGTGTGTGTGTGTGTGTGTGTGTGTGTGTGTGTACTAAGAATTGAATCTAGGACCAGAGCCTCATGAATACCACCAGGCAATCTCTCTCTTTTCCAGAGCTATTCTCCCGGGCCTTCAGCAGACATTGTTAAAAGTCAAATTATCAGCTTATTTCTTAAGTGATTTAGAGCTATATTCACAGGGGAGAATATTACAGTATCAGTAAAATCCATTAAAAATAATATCTCCTTCTGGTCAAGAGAATGGGATCTCTGGTGTGCGTAGAGATGTGGCCTTTCACTTGGGTAGGTCAAGGACCTGGCTAACAAACTACCTACTCAGGAAGGCAAATCCACCTTAAGCTGTGACAGAGGGGTAGGAGGGATATTTATCCCTTTAATGCAGTAATGCGCTTTTTTTTCCCTAGAACTCCTGGCTCCTAGCGCAGTCACTGGAGCGCCACCATGATGTTCTGCTGACTCGACCCAATTTCTGAGTCCTGCCTCAGAAAAGCAAATCTTTCCCTTTTCCTTCACTTCTGTCTTTCTTTTTTTAGTTGCTGGCCAGCCACTTAGTGTGCTTTTTCAGGCACTTTGGGTTTCCTCAGTCTTTCTCTTGAGCCCACCCCTAAGCCCCTGCCCCCTATTTTAGTCATGCGAATGTTTGTCAGTCACGCAGCTGTACCTGACCTCCATGCCCAACTCCAATGGCTTGATTTTCTCTCTTCTTTTTCTCTCATCTCTCTACTCTAGGCAGCTGCTCATATTTATAGTTTGTCTGCTCTGGGATTTGTCTTTTAAATGCTAATAAAATTGTCCTCCAACTTCAAAGAAGTAAAAATAATGCTACTAAAAAACAAAAGATCGTGTTCCAAATGACTGTAATCCAAGGCAATCTTAAAAGTCACTGCATTGCATGATTTTACCTGCTATATGATATTCTTCCTAGAAAAGGCAAACCTAAAGTTTGTGCTTGCCAGAATTTAGAGGGACAGAGGGACAAGACAGGGAGAACATGGAGGATTTTCAGTGCACTGAAACGTTCTGTAGGCTGCTATAATGGAACATTTTAGTAAAACCCTACAGGATATGTGAAAGCAAGAGAGAACCCAAAGACAAAATCTCACTTTGAGTAACAATACATAATAATACATGATAGCCATGCAGTTTTGTAACTGATAATAATAAATTTACTGGTCTAGTAAAGGATGTCGCTACTGGTGAAGCAGAGAAGAGCTATCAAAGGCTATGCAAAACATCTCTGCTCCTTCCCTTCAGTTTCCCTGTGAATCAAAAACTGCCCTAACAGAGACAGTCTGTTCCTAGGAAGCACACTAAATGGTTTTATAAAGTCTACTTATTAGAAGATAGTGATTAAAGGAAGACAAAGATTCCAGCATAAAGGTTATACCCAGATGTTAGCTGGATAGTGTGGGAAAGTGGAGCCAAGCAGTAAAAGGAATCAGCATGTTTGAAAGAGATGAATGCAGACTGCTAATTGCCCCACATTTTTCCTTCAGTGCCCATGTCTCCCACACCA